>NC_056702.1:28224404-28226904 GCF_018831695.1 Puntigrus tetrazona | reverse complement strand
GAATCGCGATGCATTTTTAAATAATCTCGGAATCGATTCACGAATCGCGATGCATTTTTAAATAATCTCGGAATCGATTCACGAATCGCGATGCATTTTTTAAATAATCTAGGAATCGATTCACGAATCGCGATGCATTTTTAAATAATCTAGGAATCGATTCACGAATCGCGATGCATTTTTTAAATAATCTAGGAATCGATTCACGAATCGCGATGCATTTTTTAAATAAATCTAGGAATCGATTCACGAATCGCTATGCATTTTTAAATAAATCTAGGAATCGATTCACGAATCGCGATGCATTTTTAAATAATCTCGGAATCGATTCACGAATCGCGATGCATTTTTTAAATAATCTAGGAATCGATTCACGAATCGCGATGCATTTTTTAAATAATCTAGGAATCGATTCACGAATCGCGATGCATTTTTAATAAATCTCTGAATCGATTCACAAATCGCGATGCATCAATTCTTTGTCCCGGCCCTAATAAAGATCATGATGCATTTTGTAAATAAGGCAGCCGCAGAGGCGAGGCGCTCAGATGTTGGTCAGGGCGTCGCTGGTGATGCACCGACACCAACCTGGAAGTTCGTTGTTCTGCCGGTTGGCTTTGTCCCGCAGGCGGGCGTGTGAAGCTGCTGCAGGTCGGACAGATCGCGCTCAGGACCGCCTGATAAGTCCTTCAGGAGGAATAGATCTGAGTGATCGTAGATTGCATTTTTAATAAATCATCTACAATCGATTCACAAATCGCGTTGCATCAGTTATTCTTTGTTCTTAACCCTAATAAAGATCATACAGCAGAGAGCGGAAGCATATAGTAAATATATGAATTATATCTGTGTTATTCAATACATTTAATTATTGCAGGTTTGTATAATAATCTGAGTATGCATTTATTGTTTTTATATATTTAGAGGAGCGCTCAGATGTGCAGGTGAGATGAGTAAATAAATGTTGATATTTAGTTTAGTGACGGTAAGATCACGTTCACACACATGATTTCTCTCAACATGGCAACCCTGTCAGTCAATACGAGAAACAAAGCAACTGTTTTAAAAAGCAACTTAGTATATTACCTTATACATTAATATTATTCAAAAATTTTAACAGGAATCTGACACTTGTGAAGAAAAAAGCGAGTGTTTTTCTGAAAGGCGGCACCTGTTCTGTAGAACACAGCTTTCACGTCAAAGTCCGGGCTCTGCTTTTGTGCTCCGCGGACCTTCTCTCCTTCACAGCTGATGAAGCGGATCGGGCTGGGAAGAGTCGGTCGATCACAAACAGACTTCTGGGAGATTCAGTGCTGACCCGGTAAAGATTTTAATTCCTAATAAAGTTCCTTGAACTTTCTAAATAAAATGCATCGCGGTTTGCAGAAAAATATTGACATTAACATTAATGACAATTAGAAATGTTTCTTTTTTTGCAATTAGAACGATTTCTGAAAGATCATGTGAACCTGAATGATGCTGAAAATTCAGCTGCGCTTCACAGAAACAAATTACATTTTAACAGATACTCACACAAAAAATAGTTTGTTTGAAATTCTTACATCACAGTTTTTCTGTATCTCTATAAAATATCTAAATGCATCTTACATTTAAATAAATTCAATCTTGAAAACAAGCCCTAAACCTCTAGACCAGGGGTGGGCAATTAATTTCTATCAGGGGCCACATGAGAAACTAGAATTGTGTCGAGGGCATTTTTTCCTTGTAGATATGCTTAAATTAAATATGAATTATAACTGTGGTACTGATAATCAGAAGATTAACACATTTGTAAATTTTATGCAGGTTTGTAGGTTCAAAATAATCATTTTTGAATCAGTGCAATTTATTTTTAACTTGTTAATTCCATGAAAAATAAATTGTAATGTTTTCCACCTCATGTTACCACTTCAGTGAGAATAATCCAGTCTTTAGAGCTTGAACAAGGGCATTAAAATCTGGCAGAATGTCTGAGAAGTTGCAAAAGAACAGCTGAGAGGTGGTCATCAGTCATAGAAGGATCTGTGCTTGGATTTATTGAACTTCATAACCGAAAATGTCTGTTCACAATAATAGGTAGATCCAAAGAGGACTAGGATCCTCTGAACATGCCTCCTCAGGTGTGGAAAGTTCTCCTCTTTGAGGGAAGAGTAAAAGTCCAGGAGTGAGACTGACCTAAAGTGAGCAGAACTGTCAGACTGCAGATTAAAGAGCGAACTTCAGTGCATCATCCACACTGCAGTTGAAGGAGAAGAAACCATTTGCATTTCACTCTCAAGAGTTTTGAAATCTTGAAATCGCCTTGAAAACTCTTCATGCAATGCTTCTAACATGGTTGAGTACTTTTGGAGGTGATCACCTGGTCTTTTGGCTTCCTTAAGTATTGGCAAGTGAGTCAGAATGTTGTCTTTCACTTGGCTTGAGAGAAGTTGCAGTTTTCTCATAAAAGCCTTCACTACATTGTACATTTCATGCACAAAAGGCCTTTGCACTGCAGTTT
>NC_056702.1:28201904-28211904 GCF_018831695.1 Puntigrus tetrazona | reverse complement strand
AAAAACCCATTTATCATCCTGCAGTCGGAAAAGATGCGTTGCGTTTGCGTTTATGCAATCCGATGCTTTTAGACAGGCGCGCAAAACCAGTTTCATCGATCATTATGTGGTTTCTTTACGTGAGCGTTCGCACTCACGAGGTCAGTCGGCTCCGCGCGGAATCGATATCGGGAATCAATCGAAACCTCTTTATTTTCTCTAATGGGCTTCATTTATTATTCTCCTGCCGTCTGGATAAACAAGGTTACGCGCGTGCACTCTGCTCGAACATGTGATCCAGAGCCGCTTTGGCGGCTTATAGACCGTTAAATAAAAATATAATAAGCAAGAACAGGAATCGAAGCTTTTTGATCTTCAACAAAAACATTTAAGAGATCCGGTCTTTGGCGTGAAGCCGGTTTAGCGGGCTAGCCAGGTAAGTTTCAAGTTAGTTTGCGGCCAAACTGGGTTTTAGGTTGCGTGAAATTGGTTCAGCGTTCATCGCCATAGTAACTACGCTCCGCTCCAAATTTGACCAATCGGCTTCAAGCAAGAGTGACACATCTCTGATGTAATAAAGCCACTCCCGGCTTCTACTCCGCATTAAAAGACTTGAAAAGAAAGGGTTAAGAATAAATCTGATTTTTTTAAAAATATTTATATAATCCCTTACAATTCCAGCTTAGTTTAAGAGTACTTATTAACTTTAAAACTTAATGACATCGCGTGTTATCTGTACGTTTATGAATCAATAGCTGTAAACATGAGTACATATGAGTTTGGATATTTAAGTGTTGTAGTGTTATACTCATAAATATTAACAAGCACTTACACGGTAAGATGTTTTCTCTCTTAGAGTGTTTGGTCTTGCTTGAAACTGTGTTTAAATTCTTCGTTTTGTCGAGTTTGCGAACCGTTGGTAGCGAATCGCACCGACGGCGAAGCGAATCAGTTTCGAGGCTCGCGATTGGCTGCTCATTACTGATGTCACCACGGTCACCAATCAGGATCAAGCTGATGGCGATCAGATGTCAACGAGTGTTGGTTGCCCAAAGAACGGTTTAAAAGCGCGTTACTAATGCGTGGCTTTTACCATGGCGCTCATGTGATCCACGCTTCCAGACGGATGCAGAAAATCGCTTTTGACAACAGTTGGGTTTCTGTAGGTGAATGTTTGGTTCGGGCGCCGGAAGCTCGACAGTCTGGACCAGCGGCGGATCGATATCGGGAATCAATCGAAGCGCCCTGCTTACGCTCAAACCCCACGCACTCGTTCTGGGGAATCTGATTCTTTCCAGCAGTTGGTTTCAATTCGTCCCTTCTTCTGATTCATCGAGTGTTTCCGTTAAGGTTGCATTACGCTGTCACGAGACTCACAAGCTGTTGAAGAATCACTCCAATTCAGTTCGGCTTGTGAGCAACTTAAAAGAATCAACTCGAATGAACAATTCTGACTTATTTAACCATTAAAATGCTCTCTGTGTGCTATGAAATGTCAGATAATGGTAACACTTTACAATAAAGCGTCATCTGTTAACATTATTTAATGTATTAAATAACATCAACAAGCAAACAATACACAGTGCATTTAAGACAACATTTATTGTTAGGGAGAACAATATTTCTACAGCCTTTATTAACTAATCTAGATAATTAATGTTAACAATGACCCGTTATTGTAAACTGTTACCAAAAATATAAATTTTACATTTTGAAAAATGTGCCTTTAAGTTAAAATATTTTACAGGATAATAATAATAAAAATAATAATAAAAATTTTATAAATAATTTAATTTAATAACGTTATATATTAATATTAAATATTTTATATATATATATATATATATATATATATATATATATATATATATATATATATATATATATATATATATATATATATATAAGATTTTTAAATCTTTTGAATAAAAGCGACATAAAATAACCTTTAATGTATGATGCATTAGAAAAAAATGTTTTAAAGCATTAATTACGCACTGCATTAAACATTAATCTCAAAAACACTAGTAGCCACATTATAACACGTGTTACACTACGCATTATTAAATGATTTCCAACAATATATAATGCATTATAACATACATTACGAATAATTATAGCATACGATATACCCTTCAATAACAATTTATATATTGCATAATATTCAATACACATAGCGCTTGTTTGCAATGCATTCTGGGATTGTCTCTCTATTAAACACAGATTCTATTAAGCCTTCATAAAATGGCTATAAATGAGGCAACGTGAGACTTGCATCCTACTTTTAGGACCATGCTGTCTAGGTAGGCAGCTAGTTATGACGTGATCTGTGTGTGTGTGTGTGTGTGTGTGTGTGTGTGTGTGTGTGCGTGCGTCTTCAGGGGCGTGTTACAGGACAGTAATTAGACCTCAGGAGGGAGACGAGTGTACAGCGGTGTGACAGCGACAGGCTTTAATGAGAAATTACGTGGAAGCGGCTCGGGACGGCTGACGTACGGCGGAAGCGTCTCTTTCCGTGCGCTTCCGGATCTGGAAGCGTCTTACGGAGGAGACAAACAGAAGCCGTCCGCGGCGCGCCGTGTTTGTCGCGGCTGAGCGTCGTCGTGTGTGTGTGTGTGTGTGTGTGTGTGTGTGTGGACACAAATGAAAATACCGTAACCCCAAGCCTCCAATTAGTCACATCTGATTCTCTCGAAACAAAACTCGTCCTAATAACGTCCGAGACTCCGTCTGGAAGGATTACAAGCGCACCTGTACCGAGGAAACATCACGGTCTGTGTGAAATTATGAGAACATCCGCATTGGATTTTAGGAACGATAACACGCGGAAAATGCTAATTAACGGGATATCTGTCACAAAACTATTTGTGCATTTCGCGCCCGTGTCCGATGTTTTGTCAGCGTCGCAAAAATGGCTCGTAATTGGTTTTGGAAAAAATTATGTTGTTAATTTTAACTAAAACACACTAAAAATCGCTTAATGCGCGCTGAAATAAAATAAAAGATTTTTGAAAAAAAAAAAAAAAAAAAAACTGCAGTATGCCTATTTTATTAAAAAAAGTTAAAACTAAAATTTTTATAAATTAAAAACTGATATAAAAATGCATAATACTAAATCTGAGGCTGAAATTTAAATTTATAAAATTTAATCAAAATATATAAAAAAAAAAAAACTCGGTCAAATAGATATTAAAAAAAAAAATTAGACGACTAAAAATAAAATGAAGCTGCAAACTAATCAGTCATTTTTTTATAAAGAAAATACTTGTAAATGTTTTTTTTTTTTTAAATTGGGGAAAAAACTAAAGACATCGTGCAATTTGATAAATATAAAAATATTTCTAACGAATATCCACTTTATTCTTCAGCGCAGAAGGAAGCCTATCAGAAATAATCAGACGAATAACAACAACGTGCGGTAAACATCAAAAACATCATGCGCTCAGAAATAATATAAGATAAAAAGCACCAAAATGAGCCGTTTTGTACAGCTAAAAATAACTGGGCCAGCGGATGAGGCGCATTAAGCGGTGGATCTAAACATTGCTCAAAAAATGTAAATATATTTGATGAAAGTTTACCAAAGGCATAAATAACATGCTGAAATGCGTGATGTTTTGTGAATGCACGGCTGCTTATTAATATCGGTCTTCAGAGGAACGAGACGCAGCACAACATCGTGTATCCGCTTCCCGTTAAAAACAGCTGGAGACGTGAGATCAGGGGCGCTGATAATTAACCCTGCGGGGCCGAGCACTTTCGGGTCTTAAGGGTCAGTTTACTAAAAATGAAACTTATGCATAATCTGAAAGCTGAATAAATGGCATGGTTTGCTAGGACGGGGCAATACTGGGCTGAGGACGTTTAAAAAAGCCATTTAAAAAAAACTGGAATCTGAGGGAGCAAAAAAAAACAAAATATTGAGAAAGCGTACCTTTAAAGTCGTCCGAATTAAATTCATTGCAATGCATAGAACTAATCAAAAATAAATATTGGATATATTTCTGGTAGGAACTTCACAAAATATCTTCATGGAGCATAATCTTTACTTTACATATTTAATTTAACAGATGCTTTTATCCTAAACGACTTACCAAAAAAACAACAACAAATAAAATAAAAAAGTAAATAAAATAATAATAGTTAAATAAATAATAAATTTATATATATATATATATATATATATATATATATATATATATATATATATATATATTTTTGTGTATGTATGATATAATATAATATAATATAATATATATAAAATAGTAAATATTAAATGTGGACTACAAATTAAACAAAAAACTATTTTTGAATTAGAAATAAATAGAAATAAACAGAAAATTAACAGGCCTAACATTTTTTATATACTCATAATGTCTCATAATTTCCAGTGAAGGTGGTTAATAATCATTATCCATCCCTTTCAAGCTATTATTTTCATTTAAATGTATTTGTTTTAAACTTCATTTTACACCGCTGGTCAAAAGTTTACAATAATTGCCTCCTAATTAAAATTATTAATTACAATTACAGTAAAACATTTTTAATATTATCATAATTTCAAGTATAATTTTTTTCTGTTGTAATATACCCAAAAGTGCAATTTATTGCTGTGATGCAAAACTGAATTTTATCCAGTAGATTATACGCATTTGGCAGATATTTTAATCCAAAACAACTCACACTGCATTTAAGATACACATCTTTTCAGCTCATGCATTTCCCGGGAAATGACCTTTTGCATTGCTCGCATCACGTGATAATGCATAATAATGCATAAAACATAATGATGTTTTAACCGCATCTGGTAAGTAGGTAGAAGCGGTAGAGCTCACCTTCTGCCACAGAGCTTCTCTGGAGGCCAGACTGGAGCAGGCCGCCACGAACCAGCAGTTTCCCAGCTGCCCCTGGTGCAGGTCGTGAGCGCTGATCCCGTTCACAAACAAGTGTGGGTCCTCACACAGCTCCTGTCACACACACACACACACACACACACACACACACACACACACACACACACACACACACACACACACACACACACACACACACACACACACACACACACACACACACACACGAGTCCGGTTACAGTGTGTCTGTGCCCTGTAATTAAAGCAGACGTGTTTTTCAACGACTGCATCACCTTCTGACTAAGCGTTTAAAAGATTAGTTTAGGTTCAGTTTGGTTCTTTCCTGAAATGCAACGAACACGAAGCTGGTTTTTCTGGTTCAAAGAATGAAATTCAAGATGTAAAAAAATCTAAACACAGCATTGAATTGGGGAGCATCTCATTATTAATGAAATCATTATATTAGAGTCATCAAGCATTACAATAGTTAACTGCATTTGTTCATATAGCCTGGTGAAATTTTACTGTAAAATGGTATAATATATATAATTTATTTTATTAATAATTATAAGTGTGTTAAAATATAAATGATGATGATAAAATAATGATAATAATTAATATTAATATTATTATTATTATTATTATACACAAATGTTACATTTTAACCATTATAAAGAAATGAAAAAATAATAAAATGTATTTCAAGGTTAATTTACAACAACAATAATAATAATAATAAATAATACATATTCTTACATTGTGTTACAATAACATATTATATCACCATCAATCAATGATACTTAATTTTATTTTACAGATACATTTAGAAAAATGCTAAATGATAAATATTACTATTGTAATAAATCAATTTCACTAATATATATATATATATATATATATATATATATATATATATATATATATATATATATATATATATAAATAAAAACACACACTTATGCAGATGCAAATGCAAAAAAAAAAACTTTTTAAAATTAATGCACTGATCAAAAGAAAAGCTGTAGGCCTAAATGAGGCCCAGGCGCTGGTTCCTGTTATTATATGAGCCGCATTGCACTTGTTCAACTACATTACACTCACACGCCTGAACAGAGACACAGGGAGCGTCCTAAAGCCTTCCTAAACACTGACAGCCCACTCGAGGATTACTTAAAACCTCATGCATATTTAACCAGTTAAAAGATTTTCCCAGAGCCTTTAATGGATTTTAATTGATCCTTTAGTGACGAGCTTCAGAGAAAAGACTCATTTGATACGGTGCATGTCGTGAAATTAGACGAAATGTACCTTTTTTTCTTTGTTTCTACATCGACAGCAATCAGAAATGCTTCAGAAAGGTCATGATACACTGAATACCTGAGTAATAATGCTGAAAATTCAGGAGAGCTTCACCGAAATAAATGACACTTTAAGACATATTCACTGAGAAAACGGCTGTTTTACAAGAAATAACATTTTACTGTTTTACTGTATTTTTTAAATCAAGCAAACGCAGCCTCAGTAAGAAGAGGAGACTGTAAAGACATCAGCAACCTCAGTCAGACTTTGAAATATTGCATGCAAAATCGGTTTCTATGTATTTTTTGGGCACGGTTTCTTTAAACATCCCTGCTAAGAAAGGGCTCCGGGTAAACGCAGACCTTTACCCGTGCACAATAACTATTATAATCTTCGGCTAAATATAATACGATGGAGCGCTCACTGCATGAAGAGGCTATTGTTTCAACCGTAAACACATTTATCTGGCGTGACTTTAAAGGCGTAACACGCGGAGTCCGGTTACACAAGACCCACGCCTTTGGTAAACGCTCGGATCAGATAGGATTCATGACGACGAGCGGGTTATTTAGGCCATAAAACCCCTCTTCTACTGATTCGAGTGCATTAAAGCTTACGAAAGGGCACTAATTATCAGGTCTCTGGATGAATCAGGACGTTGAGCCTGGTTTCACAGACAAGGCTCAAGCTTAGTCCTAAAATGTAAATCTGAGCTGAAAAGCGTGCACTGACGGATCTTAAAACATGTATTATCTTAAGATGCGCACCAGTAATGCATTTTTAAGGCATGTTTATAAAAATTACTTAAATGTCCTAATTCAGCTATGCCCTAAACCTGGCTTAAATATTAAAAATAAATTTAGTTTTATTGTATGCATAAAATAGCTTGCGTGTATAATTATCAGACTTATTCAATAAAGTTGGTTATAAAAAATATTTTATTTATTTAATAACTAAATAGGCGGATCCTTGACTTTTAAGTCTTTCAATAATTAAATAAAAGTAAATTATAAAATCATACTTTAATCCTAAACATTAACTGTTATATTATCAAGTAAAAATAAATAAATAGACTACAAAATAATTTGATGTAATAATAAAACTGGGGGGAAAAAAAGAGCAATATAATGTTTAAGTGTTGAAATGATCAGATTTGCTAAATAAATTGAATTTTAAAACCGTTTTAAACTGAAAAGTATTTAAAGTGTTATTTAAAAATTTAATTAAAAATCTAAGTTTTATTTAAAAATAAAACCAATAAAATGTCATACTTCAATCCTAAACTAAAAGTTAAAAATTATCAGATGTATTGCATAAATTTGATTATAAAATGCATTACTAATCAAGTTTAAAACTGTATTTTAAAGGGTTAAATTATCAGATTTAGGAAATACATGAATAGATTTAGATAATGAAAAAACTTTAATTCTGAGCATTAAGTGTTACATTTGACTAATTTAATACAATAAGGAAAATAGAGAATATAAATATAAATATATATATATATTTATTTATATTTTTTTTAATATATATATATATATAAAACTAAAATTATGAGATTTATGACCAATATCAAGTTTCATCCTTTAGTTAAATTTTTGAATTTATTGAAAAAACAAAAAATGGATAATTAATTAATGAATTAAATTAAACAGAAGAGATCATTTTCATACTATATTTCTAAACTTAAATCCATTAAGTAATTTGGATCATAGAATAATTACAAACAGCATTTTGGGCCAAACCTAGACTGTGAAGTGAACACAAAGATTATTTGCATCTGCAGCAGCTCCTCACCCTCGGCCTCTTCCAGGTGACTTTCCGATGCGGTTTCCGTGAGTGAAGAGCGAGCGGCCCGACGCCAGAGGGAAGACGGGGTCCTCGAACAGAGTCCTGTTCTGCTGGCACTGTTTCCTCAGAGAAGAGAAGCTCTGCTCTTCAAACGGCTTCACCGACGAGAACATGCTGCGCTCTGAAACCAAACACAGGCAGAAGATGAACTCATTCACGTGCGCTGCTCGGACGGCGAGTTCCTCCGGACACGCTGAAGATTTTAAAATAAATCAGTAAGCACTAAAACCAATGTAAGCCACACTGAGAAATAATCTCATGGCCTTTGCATTGCAAACAAAATCTATCGAGCGTCAAGTGATAAAATGTCACAAAATAAATGCTTTATCATGCATTCTGGATGTTATTTTTATGCTATTGGACAAAAACCACGTTATGGAGATATATAGCACAATATCACAAAACTAACCAGAAAATAACACGGGTTTAAAGAAATGCTTCCATGAAGTGATAAAATAAATGCTTTATCATGCATTCTGCATGTTTTTGTCCAATAGCATAAAAATAAACACGTTATGGAGATATAAAGCACAATATTAACTAACCAGTGCCTGAAAAGCGATGGTTTTGCTTTAAGAAAATAACACCGGTTTAAAGAGTCGGTTCCATGAAGTGATAAAATAAATGCTTTATCATGCATTCTATAGCATAAAAATAACACGTTATAAAATTATATAGCACAATATTACAAAACTAACCAGAAAGGCAATGTTTTGCTTTAATAAAATAACACAGGTTTAAAGAAATGCTTCCATGAAGTGATAAAATGTCGTAAAATAAATGCTTTATCATGCATTCTGGATGTTTTTTTATCCAATAGCATAAAAAAACCACGTTATGGAGATATATAGCACAATATCACAAAACTAACCAGTGCCTGAAAAGCAATGGTTTTGCTTTAAGAAAATAACACCGGTTTAAAGAGACTGAAATTCGCGCTGAAAGCCACACGAGACATGAGACACGAGTCAGTATCACGCTGCCAAACCAGAACATCCAAAAGAGGAAAAAAAAAAAAAAAAGTTGAGCTAAACACGACCTGCCCTTCTTTTTAGTTTACTGTGCGCTTGTGGTGTCCATCAGCCTCACACTCACATCTACACGCGTTACAGAGAGAGAGAGAGAAGAGATCAGGAACCCGTTTCAGACACTGAAGCGCTTCACCTTTACTCGCTTCCCTTCATGCTGGGCTTTCAGGGTCGGTGACATTTACCCGGGCAGGTTAAAAGAAATAAAACATCACATCACGTGACCGCAGCTCTTCAGAAAACCTTTATATTTTCTACTCTGCAATGCATTGCTCGGTATGTTCCGCGACTATAGAGTTAGATCGTAAAATCTTGCAAAAAACGCGTGTATAACTTAAACAACTGTGCTATTGTCGCTTGCATGGTTTTAGTGCATGCCTGAAGTCAAGTTTGTGTATTAAAAACGGTCGTTTCAGCAATGAAAAGCACAGTAAGTCGTTTTTAAACAAACAGCCTTACAAACAGGTCTAGGGCGCAGCGCAGGTCGTTAAAGGGACGATGCCTTCGACTGGATGGATAGGTTTACAATCTATCCGACGAGCCAAAGAAAGGCCCCGTGTGTTTTTAATTAAGCTGATTTACTGAAAAAAACTGGATTACTTCTGTCGTGCTCTTCCCAGGCCTGGAAAACTCCCGCAATTTCGACAATTCGTCGCGCGCGAGCAACTCACTAATGCTTCTCTATAGGAAGTGCTCCAGGCGCGCGCAACATGTCACAGCAAAACACCAAACGACACACACACACACACACACACACACACACACACACACACACACACACACTAATGACGCAAGAACATTAAAAGCCAGCGTTTACCTGCACAACTCTTCTTGATATTCAAATGAAGTATGGGCAGGTGATGTGTCTTTCATTTCAATTCTCCACACACACACACACACACACACACAGAGAGATGCGCGCGTGTCCACAGGTTTCCTCCAGAGACTGTGTGTGTGTTTGTGTCTGTTTCCTCGTGTTTCGTGTTCTCT
>NC_056702.1:28199321-28201804 GCF_018831695.1 Puntigrus tetrazona | reverse complement strand
GAAGAATGGCTAAAATCTGCCGCAGTTTTCATTTTTGGGTGAATTATTCCTTTAATGTATTTTATGATGTTGATATATAAAAAAAATGCAATACATTTTCTTTTTTTTCGCTTTGCTTATCATATCAATAAGGCAGTTTAATAACTCATTTAATCCCACTGCTCGCTATAGTGACCGTAAAAAAGGGTTTTCATTTATAATTCTCTAAAAACCTCACTGATTGATGTTTTAGTGCATTCGTGCACATATGGAAAAATAAAGGGTCTGAATTAAATATGTGCTTTGTCACATGATTAGTGCACGATCAAAATTCTGCTTTAACATATAAACTGTGTTATCATAAAGATTTTTTTTTTGTTATCTTTAAATTTAGGTATGCAACATAAATCCAATCAGAGCGTTGCAATGTCAAAATATTGCATTAAATTAAAAGATCATTTACAATATTGATGTTGTAGCACTGGTTGCACCAATATAACATTTGATGATGCATGCAACAAAAAAGTTGCATATTAAATAAGGCGATGTTTTTTTAATTTCAGTATTTCTATCAGTGCTCTAATGTTGGGCCAAGATATATAAACAATTACTGCAGAAATAATTCAGTATATGCATAATCTGACAACTAAAAAAACAACAATAATAATAATCGATCATTTCACAGGGTTACTAATGGCGAATGATTTGGATATTTTCATCGGGATCGTACAGGTTAAAACCAATTAGAAGAAAACAAGTAATCTCCCCAGTTGTGTGTGTTAGTATATTTTGGAGCTGTACAGAAATGAAAGCGTTAAAGAGCGTTACTCACACTGGTAAGGTAGGTGTAGTCTGTGGCTTTACCCAAGCCCAGCTTCTTCTTCTGCTCAGACGTCATTCCCTTCAGCATACAGTAGAAAATGTGGTAGTTTCTCTCATCACGAGCCTGGAGAGCAGAGGAGGAGGAGGAGGAGAAATGAAGGCATAAATACGTTCATGCATGCACAAATGTCAGTTGTGTTCCTTGTTCTGTATGCTTTCAGCTTGAGTTCAATAAAGCAAAAATCTGAATAAAAACGAGTTCCCACCAAAAATCTCTCTGCGGAGATCACTGTAGAGATTTGCACGATGTCTTGCAATAATAGAAGAGCGTGGCAGAATAAATGAGAAACGTCAATTTCAGTTTCAAATACTTTTTTTGTGATTTAGAAAACTTAAATCCATAATAATAATAATCGTATTAGTAACAGTATTCATATGGGGGTTTTTTTATATCTATAATAGCGACTATTAAGTATATGAAGCATAAAAATAAGTTTAAACTAAGGCTGAATTAAAGTAATCAAGACATTTATATAGATATAAACGTTTTTTTTGTCACGTAAATTTCTTTTGAATATTCATCTGCGTTCTTCTGTGTTTTTTACATTCGTCCGTGAAACATAATATAATCCCGAAAAAAATAAATTTCCACAGAATCGATGGCGTTTTTAATGCTGTCGTCTCTTGATTTCTGAAGATCGTGTGACGCTGAAGTAATCAAATAATAAATAAATCACATTTTAGGGCATATCCATGTAGGAAGCAGCTATTTTAAACTGCAATGATATTTGGCGATGTTAGCGTATTGTTGTACCTGTCGACACACTCGGGACTTCTCCAGAAGGTACTGCTCGATCTTGGCTCCTTCGATGGCCCCTCGTTTGTTGAAGTGGATGTCGATGTACTTCCCGAAGCGGCTGGAGTTGTCGTTGCGGATGGTCTTGGCGTTCCCGAAGGCTGACGGGTAAAGTCAGGTCAAGACACGCAGGATGTAATCGGGCCCAGGATGTAATTCTGAGCTCGGGCTTACCTTCGAGGATAGGGTTGGCCTCCAGCACCTGCTGCTCGATCCAGGAGTGCTGCCCGCTGATAGCCGCCAGAAACTGCAGGATCAGCTTGGTGCTTTCTGTTTTTCCTGCTCCAGACTCGCCGCTGGCGGGGAAAGACACACTTAAACGCGACTGTAAGAGAGAACCGGTCACCAGAAACCTCATGCTTTATCCCTGAGCCGTCTTTCTTCTTCGTTAACGTTAGTTCATGAAAGCTAACGCCAGCTAACGTCAACTAATGAACGTTATTGTAAAGCGTTAGGCCTTATTTCAGGAATATTTTTGACCTTGCCAGTGCTGTTGCGTTATTACAGTTATTGTTTTTTAATTAGCTTATATTTTTATGTATTGTTTAGCATTTTAGTTTTTTTTTTGTTATAGTGGTGCTTTTTTTAATTCACATTTATTTAGTCATTTTTTTGTGCTTCAGCTTAAATTTTATTTATTTCAGTCATCTGCCAAGGCAACATTTCCGCTTTTCATTTTATTAAGTTAATTTGATTAGGTTTACAAAGACGCATAAAAGTAAATACATAATAATCAACAGAAATAACCTGTAAAGACTGGTCGAAGACAGGTGGATCCATTTGCGACAGACTTTAATCGTGGTCAGACAGGCAGGGTAAAACAGGA
>NC_056702.1:28196162-28199221 GCF_018831695.1 Puntigrus tetrazona | reverse complement strand
AGGGGTTTGTAACGACATTTTGTGCAAAACCATGAAGATTTTATAAATCAAACTACAAAATGTCAGTTTCAACCAAGTATGAATGACTGAATGAGCCTAAAAATGGCTGACAAGTTAAGACAAGTATTAAAACATAAATAAATAAAAATTTCAAATGGGTTTGCAACGACAAAGCCATGTTTTAAACTAACCTAACCCTCACTATAAAATATCAGTTTCTCCCAAGTAGGAATGACTGAAAACCTAATGATGCAGCACTGGTCTTTGCGGTTCCGTCGCATGTTGAAGAAACAGCTGTCTGCGATGGCAAAGACATGTGGGGGGAGATCACCCAACCGCCGGTCTGTGTACTGCTCCACCTGCTCTGGAGTGTAGATTGGCAGCAGCTGGTAAGGGTTCACTGCCACCAGAATCGACCCTGTGTATGTCTATCAAAACAAAACAGCAAAAAAGTTGTTGCACGGTCAAAAAGATTACAGAAACCTCCTGCAATGAAACTACATGTTTGCAGATAGAGGAATATACATTTACAATGACATCTACAGTATGTAACTGCTTGGTGCATAAACATTAATACAGCTGGACTTCAGGGCGGGATGCTGGATTTACTGTATGTCAATGCTGTATAACAATATGATCCGCTCATCAAAATTGGAACTGGCTGTTTCTATAGAAACAATCTTGTTATTAAACAGGAAGTGCAAAGAACAGTTGAATTGAGTGGACAATGCATTCCCTATTTTGGTCATTTTAGGTTCACAGATCTTGAAATGCAAAATTTTAAACCATATATTTCAACGTATACCAGATTACTCTAAAGTGGCGGATAAAAACTCACATAGATTGTTCCTTCTTTGTAGCGCACTAGAAGGTTCCGTAACAGTCCGGCCTCATTTAGGTCACCCAGCCTTATCATGTCATCCACACCATTCGCTGACGTGGGATGCATGGGCTTCAGGGAGTTGTCCTTCTTAATCTTGTGCTCCTGGAAATCATGCAATGGAAGATATCAGCTACACTTCTGCAGTCAAAAGCAGCAGTTAACTAAGACTTCATTGCGTGTATATTACCTTTCCCTCATCGTCGATGAGCTGAAGTTGTCCAGTGTCTGAAAGTCTGACTTCAGCTCCGATTTGGACCCCATCACTGCAGTCCACCCACACATAGTCTCCCTAAAGTGGTTGATTGATATTTTAAATTAACCCGTTAGCATTACCTGCATATGCTAAATAAAGACAGAGAAACTGAAGATTTACTTTTAATGTTCTTTAAGACGGAATCTTTATACTATGCCGACATGGTACAATTACAGTACTCATGCTGTTTATTTATGCATACATATATCAAACAATCATGATATTATACTTTGATATTTGCTCAACCCGAAAGTACAAATCATGATAAGATAAATCTATGGCATTATAGTCCATACAGGCCAGGTTTACACATTAAATACAGATTAATCGCATGTTTTTTAGCTATACGTCAGTCCTCGAAACTGCATGTATGTTTACAACTTTGATTATTCATTTATATTAATGCCGCATTGACTATCATTTAATGTAAAACTAATCTAGAATAAAAATTATAATGGTAACAAAACTTATCCAGCTACTTAATAATTTACCTTTCTTAAAACCACCATGACTGAGTCCTTTTGTCCTCCAGCCTGAACAATAAAAGGATACATCAAATATTGGCAAGACAACTTAGTTAGCGAAGGTTAACAACGAAGGCAAAATGGCATCTAACACGTATAGAAATCACCCAAATACAACAGTTTAAACAAAAAACAACAAAATAGCAAAACCAAATCACTGAATTCATACGAAATCTACCTTTACTGGAGGATATTTGATATTTGAAGTCTTCTGATCTCTTGATTATTTTTTGTCTCTTTTCACTGAAGCCGGAACAGACCCCTACAGTATGAGTGTTCAGTCAAAAGAAATGACCTCAGGTGCCTGATCAGGAACAAAAGGTGTTTATGATACTTTGACTTTGCACCCTGACTAACACATCCATAATGATAAACACAAGGAAGCTCTGTACTCTAAATCGGAATAAAAATTTTAAAAACCTGTTATTAGAATATGGTATAAATACCACAAAACACAGAGATTATTAAGAACATAAAGCTTCAAGATAAAAGGTCTTTTCTGTCAATTCTGTAAAATTGTGACGGAAAAGCACCGTGGACCTGCACAGACACACTAGTGATGTAAACATCAATCAGCAGAACAAAACTAAGACAGATTAAGAAACAAAAATAAATATTGCTAATGTGAATGTCTTTAGGTTTACATTGCTCTTAGTAAAAGTAAAGAGTTAAACCTTTGAACCCGCGTGACAACATATGGAGATCTGAGCTCTGGTCATAAGAGGGCAATCATGTTGTAAATAGCGTAGTGCCATAGTTACCCGGGGCGGAGCCATTCTAGAAAGTCATATTTCCATCAGGCAATACTAAACTTCATCGCAAGAGCTCACAGAGATAAGAGGTTTTGTGGTGAGGTGTTTTAGGTCACAGGCGGTTTATAAAACAGGCTCTTTCAACAAAATCAATAGAATGAACCAAGGATAAAGAATAAACATAAATATATATAAAATATATATCCTTATACGCTGAAAACACATTTGACCTTTAACCTACAGAAAGAAATAAGATGTGATAAAATTGTTGGACAGAATCAATGCTTGAATACGGCAATATTTTTTTTTGAACACCCAGAAGGTCATTCGTTTGTGAAACATTGTAGGCTGTACTAGTAAACTAATTCATAAGCTATTTTTAAGGTAAGTTTCAAACATGAAATCTAATAACACCCTTGATTTAGCCTAGTGTAATTCATAAAGACTACTTGGCAGTTTTGAATGATTAAAATGGGACACATTTTGCTACTGCTGTCACAAGAAACATAACTGATCAATAATAAAAAGAATACTAGTGAAAAAGCAAGCCAGATTGCCATCTGCATATCTGAGGTTTCATTGGTTCCGGTAGTTAAGTAACTAACACACATTATATACATACATACATATATAAAAATAAAATTAAT
>NC_056702.1:28192491-28196062 GCF_018831695.1 Puntigrus tetrazona | reverse complement strand
TTACTATTTTGGAATTAAACCCTTTTATTTTCATTTAATCTCGTTGTGTGCTCTCGTGCTTACCACACAACCGTGACAGTTGTGAATATTAAGAACTGTTGAACTGTTTTTAAAGGTTATCTTGATACCAGCAGACTGTTCTGAGAGAAAACAGATCATTTGTGGTCCACAGATCTATCACAAAACTTAAATCTCTTTTATTCTTTGTTTGTTGTTTTTGTTTTAATACAGTGATTAATTGATTCAATGTATAATTTGATGCTTAAAATGACTGCAATATCCAGTTTTCATCACCAACATCAGACAAATATTTTAATAATATTATTAAAGCTAAAGTTAAAATGTTTTATAAAACCATTACACAGTTCAAAGCATATTTAAAAATTGGGAGATTTAAATCAAAGCACAGCAGTTTTGTTTTAGTACAAGTATCTATACTGTAAACCTGAAACTAGACTGCAGAAAAAAAAGTCATCTACTGGAAAAAGATGAAAACAAAAGTCAAACATATTGTCAATGTATAAAAAAAAAACACTAAGAGTGAATTGTTTTTTTAAATTTACATGTGTCACTTTAATTTAAATCCTATTTCATACAAGCAATTTTTTGAACATGTAATTTAGTAAATGAGATTACATAGCTAGTTTTCATCTCATAAATGTATTGGTGAAACATAGCAAAGAAACTTTTAGCAGCTGATGTGAACAAGACTCACTAATGTATTTATAACTGATTTTATTCATCAGATGAATCCAGAAAGAGCGTCTGGTAAAAAACAGAAATACTGTAACTCTTGAGAAACAGATGAAGCACATGAGAAAGATGAGAATAAAAGAGATTCTTCTGCACAGTTGAAATACTGAGCAAAGGTTTGGAGTGAATCATGAACAGAACTGAGTGGAAACGAAAGAGATCTTGTTGGGCAATAACAAATATTTTAAATTAAATCTTACTACTGACAGAAACAGTCGCCTCTCATGCCTTTTACATTTAAGTCTTTATTTTATTTTTAAGTGCATTTGCTTGTTTAAAATTGCATCTTTTAAAATTGCAGACTTTAATTGCATCTTTTTACTGTGAAAAGGCTACTAAATTTCCGTGTCAGTCCATGTTCATTTTCTTGTTTCCCGCAAATTCATAGTGTACATCACAGCAAAAAAAGACTGGGGCAATCAATCCTGGATCAATCCACAGTGGTCCACAAAACGGGAAAATATGGTGGATTCAGTACATCGTGTGGGAAAGTTGGGGATGGGGCAAAAACGACAGGTTCAGTTTACCATGAGGCACTGCAGAGATGAATTGTGGCATTTTACGAAGGAGCTGAACATCTTTTTTACAGAAAAAATGTAATGCAAATATATTAATGTTAATCAAAACAAGGAATTGCTTTGAGGAAGCCCAACGATTGCATATCCTACAGATAACTATTATATTAGGGGAGGATTGTAACATGACAGCTTTCCATCTAAATTTGTTAGTCTTCACTACAATTAAATTGTTGTCATTTTGGCTTGTTTGGCCCATGGGTTAATATCACAATTTATTCTAATGATGTTTAAAACAGGTAAGGCAGGTTTATTTATATAGCACATTTCATACACAGCGGTAATTCAAAGTGCTTCACAAAAAAGGAAGTAAAACAGTAATAAAAATAACCCTCACAGCAATAAAAACAACAAAAGAAATACTAATAAAATGTATTTTAAACAGTTAATATCGTAAAAATGATTACACATGACATGCGGTGCAGTGAGTTCGGAGGTGCACAGCCAAACAGACAGGTTTTGAGATGAGTTTTCTAACTATTTGAGATTTAGTTACTGCTTTGTCATGACTACTGAAACTAAAACTTGATCTTTAGTTGTTTGACCCCTAGAGTCAAGGTACGCCTTTACCTTCAGAGCTTCATCTTTGTTTTCAAATGCAATGGCTTCAGTTTTCAACATTCTGGAAAACCCAACTGTTGGTTTCATCAGTGCATTGGCAGAGGGAGTCAATAGCGCTGTAGTCACTTGGAGGTAAGGCTAGGTACATCTGGGTATCATCAGCATGGCTTCTTTCTCAGTGTCTGATTTAGTGGGAGCGTATACAGGCTAAACAGGAGCTGTGTAAGAATTGAGCCTTGTGGGATCCGCATGTCAGGGACGTCCACTTAGATTTATGCTCTCCTATACTCACATAATATCCTCTCCCTTCTAAGACCTGAACCATCTGAGTACCATCCCAGAAAGCATGTTATGATCGACCTGTACCTGCCCTGATATTTTGCCAGAATCAGAATGAAAGCGAATGTCATTTATTAATGAGCGCTGTCTCTGTGCTGTGATGTGCTCAGGAACCGGATTGAAAATGGTCCGGGTGTCCATTTGTGTTTAAGAAGCTGTTCAAAGGTCAATGTTATACCACCCACTCGCTTTCTGTCAAGAACACGCTGGGATGATATCTTCCGACGTGAAAAAGGCCCAAGATTTGCTGAAGATCTCCCTCAAGCTGCTAAGGAAATTAGAGCCTAGTTTTGGCCTACGATTCAAAAGGAACGTATAGAGGGGAAAATCGGCCTACTTCGTCAGGGCACAGGTCTTCAACGAGAGCATTGAGCTTCATCTCCAGCAGATCGTGGATGTACGACAGGAAGGCAATGGAATAACACCCGGTCTCTTTTTTCATCATGCCATGCATAGGCTAGAGCTAGAAAGACTCATTTGCACTTTTTTCGTTTGTTGAAAAATATAAAACTTGCTTTCTTAAAGAAATGCATTTTGTACTTGAAGACCTCAAGATCCCAATAGGGAATGATATTTGGATTTCCAATTGTTCTGAGCATTCTGCTGGTGCTAGCAATGTCTTACATTTAGAAAGTGATAGTAAGGGCCACTTTCTCATTCATGTGATGCCTTCTATTAACTGCTTGATTTGATAAAACATAGAGTTAAACACTGGTTGACTAAATTTCTGATGCACATATTTTAATTGGAGGAGATTTTAATTTTACTCGTAACAGTCAAATTGATTTCCTGATGTGCCAGGATTTACCAGGTTTACCAAAAATCTAAAAAATACATTTTTAAAAACAAACGTTATGTCTGCAGGATGTGTACACATGTATGTTGACCTGCCCCTTGCACCCTATATATATATATATTGTGACGAGTTGGCTGCCCCTCCTCGTTACTGTCATCTTCACCCCGTCCTTTATTCGCCGCCCTTCACCAGGCTCCCGACGGGAGTGGGTGTGTTCGAGAGGAGGGGCTTGGTATTGTTCAGGTCTGGCGGCGTGTGACGAGGCACACCTGGAGTGAGTTTAGCCTCGTTACCGTCGCCGTTAAGTACCCGGACGCGCCCCTCCTCAGGAGACCGGTCTCTTCCCCCGTGCATGCATGCTGGTGTCCTCGTGGGTCCAGGAAGGGTGCGTGATGGACCTCACCCCGCCGTCCGAGAAGTGCGTCGTGGGACCCCCATAGTCCAAGCTGTGAGCACACAGCTCATCCCACTCTGCCGCCGGAGCAAAGAAGCGACGGAGATGCCGCGGAAGAAGCCGCCGCCCCTCGCGCCCCGGGCCAGAAAAAGG
>NC_056702.1:28192269-28192453 GCF_018831695.1 Puntigrus tetrazona | reverse complement strand
TCCCCCCCTTTTATTTGGACACTTTCCCCTTGGACACTTTATTTTGTATTTATTTTGTATTTATTGTTTAATAAAAAGCCTCTCCGAGGCCTGACGCCATGCCCACTGTGTCTGTCGTTGGATCCTCCCATCACAATATATATATATATATATACCATTAGTGTTGTGAATTTGACTAGTTTAC
>NC_056702.1:28189683-28192189 GCF_018831695.1 Puntigrus tetrazona | reverse complement strand
GATTGAATGGGCACCCAACCATGTCCTTGAATCCTTTCCTTAGGATGTGTCAATGACCGAAAAACCACATCCTTTTCATTCTGTCTATCCTGCTAATTCATCATGTTCATCGTGGTAGTCCTGCACTATGTGACTTTGTTGACTGCATTGTATGCTGATTGCTAAAGATTTGATTCTTCTCATCAATGGAATAAAAGAAAGCAAAGGACTGGAGCTGCTTACAGTGTTTTAATAAGACACACCACCAAGTTTCTACAATCTTTAACGAACCTTGAATATTTAACAACTAATATTCTACATATGGTCCTTCGAGCCGGAGAGTAGAAATTTGGTGGAATGAATTATCAGGTAAGACCTGCAGCCCGGCGTAGTGTAAGAATGAGAAGACCTCCTGCCCATTTTGCAGACTGTGTGGTACGAGAACGTGCTCCTCTTCCACCTCCTTCCTCACCAACTCTAGTTGTAAGTGATCATCAACAAATAGACAATGGAAACGCTTGCCCCTTAGGACCTGCTACTTGCTCATCTGTTCAAGGTGAACAGTCTCAACATGAGTTGCTCGACATTGATGTTAAACAAGAAATATTTGGACTTAAGAGTATGCTTGGAGAGATTATGTCTAGAATGTCACGGTTAGTAGTTTCTTGTAAGCAGTCTGATTTATCAGTCTTTTGATGATGTTTCTGATGATGATGAGAATGTTGTTGATAAACCACCTATTGTTGAAGAATTGTGTGCATGTATTAAGAAAGTTGAGCAGAAATCCACATGTAAGCAAGGTAATTTATCAACCACTCCATCACCACTTCCATCGAGTAGGCCTAGTTCTCTGTCTCCCCCACCTTCCTCATTGTTACATAGTCCACCTCAGCATACACACACACCTGATACTTCACAAATACAATCAGGTATTGTGACCCAAACTCATGTAGTTCCAGTAGTTCCTGACCCTGCTGATTCCCATTTCCCTCAAATGCAAGCACTGAACATCCCACAATCAAGCAACAGTTTACCAAGTAATCCCCTTCCTCATCTTTGGTTAATACTCAGTTGCCTTCACAGATCCCATCAGTACAGTTAACTTCTCAGTCTCAACACATTCCTCATGTATCATCAGCTAACGTAGGATACTCTACGAAGTCACACTCTGTAGGTTACTCAGGTAATCATGTTGTACAGCAACGTCCTTCATTCGTTCAACCAATTATTTCCACTACCCAGGCAACTGGAGTCCCATTTATTCATTCTTTCCCAGCCATATTATGCTTTACAACAATCCACTTCTTATCCCATTTCTCGTGTTCAGGGACCTTCCTTTCCTTTTCTGTTGAATGATGATCCTCAAGAATTTGCTATGTTGCAGTTAGCTGTGACTAATCTGTTGTCCCCTTACGAGTCAGAACATTACAAATATCATGTCTTGTTGGATCATTTAAGATTCCCCCTTGCTCATAACCTTGCTTTAGCTTATGCTAATGATCCTAGACCATATAGTATGTCTCTTCTTGCACTTCAGTAGAAATATGGGCAACCCCATCAGCTAGTTTTGAGGGAAATCAAAGCCATTCTAGCTCTTCCTAAGGTTAGACCAGGTGACAACAGAGCATTTAGTAGTTTTGCACTGAAGGTTAGAGCTTTGGTTGGCATGCTGCAATCTTTGGGCCAAGATCAAGCTAAATCAGAACTAACCTGTGCTTCTCATGTGCAGCAACTTCTTAGTAAATTGCCCATAGAACATGTAAACAACTTTGCACGTTATGCTCGTACCAGCCTAAATGGTCAAAGCTATAACCTGATTAACTTTTCTGTCTGGCTCCAAGAAGAAGCTGAATGTCAAGCGAAGGCTGATCAAGTTAGTGACATCCCGAAACCAATTTTGAATAAACCTCAATCAAAGATCCATCCTCACACTCGGACAGTTTTATATGGAGCTAATGGTAATTCTGTTGTATCAAGATCCATAAATAAGCAATCCCAGAATCTGAGAGATCAAGAACCGAGTTCCAAGTATTTGTGAGCATATTGTTCAAGTAAACAACATTTCATTGGCCTATGTCCTCCTTTCAGAGCTTTAGAAGACAACAAAAAGGATGGGTGGATTAGAGAGAACAAAAGATGTTGGAGATGTGGGCTTAACCATTTAGCTGCTGACTGTGACTTGAAAAAACCCTGTCCACAGTGCAAAGGCCGACACCTTGGTGTCCTTTACAGTGTAAATAGTCATGGTCAGGATTGTTGAGACTATTTCACTCAAACGGCTCTTTACCAGGAAGGATCAACCCAAGGCGAAATAAAACACAAGACAAGTTTTTGGATTTTTAGCTTGCAAGGATTGCGCTGTCGGTTGCAAGTGGGAGAAAAGCAGGTTTCTCTCCTTTACCTCCCTTTGCCTCCGAAGCTCAGGTCACAAGTTGCTTTATTTATAGAGGAAGAGACAAGACATAATAAATGAAAGCAATTGGCAAAACATCTCTTGTGCGTCAGAATCTTCACTCCTTCAGATTCT
>NC_056702.1:28189371-28189611 GCF_018831695.1 Puntigrus tetrazona | reverse complement strand
AGGATAATGGTACGTTCTATCTTAGTCGACTTTGAGGTTCCGGCAAGGTGCTCCTAAAAGTTGAAGTTCTTATCCATCATAAAGGCCGATCCCTGCAAACGTATGCCATCCTTGATGATGGATCAGAATGCACCATGCTTTTATCTCAAGCGTCTGATTATCTAGGCCTTAAGACCAAAGCTGAGTCCCTAATTGTCAGGACTGTACGTCAAGACACTATTGCGCTGGAAGGCTCTTCTG
>NC_056702.1:28187285-28189271 GCF_018831695.1 Puntigrus tetrazona | reverse complement strand
AAAAAAACCCATCAAAGTGATATCTTTTATTTTACCCTTTTTCGTAACTTTTTTAGCTCTGCTGGTTCCTCGGTGTGGTCAGGGCTGGTTTAAAGTTGGCATGAATTAAATTTCACCCAGTTTTCTAAATGCATTTTACAGAGACAGCTGCGAAGGGTTCATCTGTGTTGGTAATGTGTAATCAAAATACCCTCAGGTTAAAAGGAAAGACACTTCTCTCATGATGCATACAGGATTTTCCAATCATTTAGTCCACTTTAAGGCCGCCCACATCTTAAAATCCGATCTACAAGCCATGCATTAAACTCCCACCTCACATGATCTGATACAGTCAGGTCAGGGTTATTATAGTCAACCTAATTGGAAATTTAAACACCGTAGGTGACGCAGAAGCACTTCTAAAGTGGCATTTATATGTTGTTACACCCCAGAATGAGGGTTTTGTCATTAATCACTTACCCTCATGTTGATCCAAACCCATCTTCAGAACACAATATAATGATATAATATCTTAAATTGTGTTCCAAAGACGAACAGCTTGTTCAGACATGGGGGTAGCTGATTAATTCATTTTCATTTTGGGCTGGAGTAACCCTTGAACGCTGCTCTGAGGACGAATGAATGCCTTTACACACTAAACACAACTATATACTTTTAATATACTGGATGCACGAAAACTGAAATGGAAACTGGAAATGCTTTTTAATTGAACTCAATTTTAATTATGCGAAAGAAAACCTACAATCTAATAACCACACTTTTATTGAAAGTAAAAATGGGCAGAAAATACTTTATAATAATAATTTTAATAATATACTTTTCCAGTACTTTTCGATTTGACTCAATAATTATAATGATCTAGAAAAAAACAACAACCATAGTCTAATAATTACACCTGTATTGAAAGTAAAAAAGGGAAGGAAATATATCAGTATATTATTTTCATTCAGTTCTGTGCAACAGATTCCAGTATAGCTATTTTTTAATCTGAATAATGAATAGTCCTGCGAAGCACAAGAGGGTATTTTGTTACAGAGCAGTAGAGCTGTTGCAGACGGAAACTAGTATACTGCGTAGAAACTTCCTGTTGGCGCATTATTTGAGCAGACTTTGCTTTTCTAGCGAGTGTGAGTGTTGCCAGGGTTGCCAAGTCTGTGGTTTTCCTGCAGAATTAGGCTACTTTTAAACTGTTTGCGGGTCAGGTTTTCTTTCGTGGGTTCATCATTTGAAGTACTGCATGTTGTATATTTGACTGAAATGCTAAAAGTAATGATATATGTATATGTATGTTTTGTGAGAGAGGGCCACTGTGAATGAACCCATGAGATGTGTTTATACATCACTAGATATCACTACAATATATTGTTTTTGTTAGTTGTTTTTTAATGGTGACTGTGTAATACACACATTAGATATTTTGAGTATGTTTGGGATATAGTCATTGGACTACTATTTTTGGGATATTTTTAATTGGCTCTTCGGTTGATTTTGTAAAGCAGACCTGGCAACCCTGGTGGGATGCCTGACAGGAATATTGAGCACAGCAACACCAATGTCAGTGCATCCCTAATATGAATGATAAAAACTTTATCAGTGATGCTAAAATAACACTAGTTTCAATGTGCTTTACAAAACAAATCACTGCTAGCATTTCAACCTGACTTTAAAACGTTGTCGGCCAACAAGTTAACCAGCACAGCACCAGATGACAAGACTGAGGGACCAGCAAACAATCTTAGGCTGGTTCAAGTATTTTTTTTTTCTGCGTAGGCATGCATGCATTTTTATTTTATGCATGTCAGTTGTGTTTCCCACACTGGGTCGTGCATGCTTCGTGATTCCTAACCCTACACCTCTTTGCCAAACATCCACCTGAAAGGTGCTCCGCAGTCCTTTACTTAAAGAGAAATAAATCTGCCAAAAGTATGAAGGTGCATGATATTTGGCAGGTGTTTCAAAGAATATATTAGGGGGGAGAAAAAAAAA
>NC_056702.1:28185010-28187271 GCF_018831695.1 Puntigrus tetrazona | reverse complement strand
GTGTTTTACAAGTTATGTTGCTTTTCAATTGCAGAAATAATGGAAGATTCCCATTTCAACTCATCATACTTTTGGTCTCCCGTTCCAACAGTGCAAGGACAGGTAGACACCTTATTATTGGACTCTCTTGTACAGTACATCCTTGTGTCTTTAACAGACACGCCATGCTTATAAAGCACAATCTGTTAAATCAAAAAAAACAAAAAAAAAACAGTCAAAACAAGCATACCAGTCCGGGATGGCTAACACCAGCCTCGCACTGATCCATGTGAAAGTTACAGACTGGAAGCCCTTGCATCAGCATCCAGAAAAAGTAACCCTTGCCTCGCTGCTCTCTCCTTCTTCCCCTTCATCCTTCATCTGCGTTTATCTCTCAATCCATCCTCCTTTTCTCTTTCCTCCTTCCCTTCCCTCCCTCGTTTTTTTTTCTTCTTCTTTTCTTCCATTCATCCCCCCCCCCTCCCCTGCGAGTTTAGATTGAGAACGCCATGTTTCTGAATAAGATGAAAGAGCAGCTGGGGCCGGACAAGGGAGCTGGTTTTCCGCACTCGTCCGCGGCGCACTACCCCACGGCGGTGCTGACGGTGCCGGGCTCGGTCGCCATGGACACGGGAGCCGTCGGGAGGGTGCCCAAGCAGGAGGGTGGAGGAGGAGGAGCGAGCGGGACGGCAGGGCCGCAGATATCCGGCGTGGGAGCGCACCTGCATCCTCCTCACACGTCCCAGAACATCACGGTGGTGCCTGTCCCGTCCACCGGCATCATGACAGCAGGTGGGTATTCCACCTGTATGTTAAAATAATAATATATATAGTGCTGTAAAGTTAATAATTATGATAAATTGCATCTGAAATAAAAGTTTTCTTTACATAATATGAGTGTGTACTGTGTGTATTTATGTGTATTTAAAGGAACAAGACACTAATAGTTTGAGTTTTACCGTTTTTCAATCCATTCAGCCGATCTCCGGGTCTGGCGGTTAGCATAGCTTAGCATAGATCATTGAAACCAATTAGACCAGTAGCATCGCGTTCAAAAATCACCAAAGAGTTTCAGTATATTTCCTGTTTAAAACTTGACTCTTCTTTAGTCATGTTGTGTAACCAAGAGCGACGGAAAAGGAAAAGTTGCAATTTTCTGGGCCGATATGATTAGGAACTATATTCTCATTCCAGCATAATAATTAATGAAGTTTGGCTTGATCATTATAGTATAGTTCCTAATCATATCGGCCCAGAAAATTGCGTCTTTTCTTTTGCCGGTTTTAGTACACAATATTCAATTCACGAGCTGTTAGTAAGTCTGTCCCCATATGGTTTTATCGAACAAAACTGTTAAAATAGATATTGTATATTAGCACTATGGTTTATAATACATTACGCAGTTATAACGGTTGCCTGCAGAGGCCGACTGTTTTTACCCTTTACTGTGGGATCTAACCCTTGTTTAGTTATGGCTAAATAACATTTAATTAAAATGACCACTTAGTCTTTAATATTTAGCCACAGAAATGTAAATATGTGGACATCAGAGCATGTAAACTGGCGATAAACAGCATATAAATGATTAACCGCACCGATATAATGAAATGGCAACACATGCATGCGACGCTCGTATATTCACAATAACTGCAACCTTAATAAACGATAAAATAATGTGTTTTATGGCTTTCTCTTCCTTTAATGTGCCTTGTATGTTGGGGATTACTGAACGTGGGCATACAAATATATATCTGTGTGTGTGTTCCTGTAGTGATGTGTCAGAGTGGGTCAACCGGATGTGTTTGTCTCTCAGCAGGGTTAGTGATCACGACTCCTCAAGGGGCGCTGGTCACTCCTCCTTCCTCCTCGCAGTCTTTTGTTTCTGGACCTCCCACAACGACCATGATCGTGTCCGCTTTACACCCAACTAACACAGGTAGAGAGTTATACTCCACCTTCTCGCCCTTCTGAAATACACACTTCTTTAAGATGCTGCAGGCGCTTCCTTACGGTGAACGTTTAGGATACAGCAGATACCACTGAATTTCAATTTGAAAATGTTTTCGAAAGTGATCTTTTTTGCTCAACAAGGCTTCATTTATTTGATCAAAAATACAGTGAAAAGAGTAATATTGTATATTATCACAGTTTATGTAAATATTATTATAAAATCTAGTTTATTCCTGTGATGCAAAGCTGAATTTATCAATACTTTAGTCACTTCAGAAATCATTTTAATATTGGCTGCTCGAGATGATTTCTGATTGATATAAAAGTTAAAA
>NC_056702.1:28184650-28184910 GCF_018831695.1 Puntigrus tetrazona | reverse complement strand
CTCCACCTTCTCGCCCTTCTGAAATACACACTTCTTTAAGATGCTGCAGGCGCTTCCTTACGGTGAACGTTTAGGATACAGCAGATACCACTGAATTTCAATTTGAAAATGTTTTCGAAAGTGATCTTTTTTGCTCAACAAGGCTTCATTTATNTTGATCAAAAATACAGTGAAAAGAGTAATATTGTATATTATCACAGTTTATGTAAATATTATTATAAAATCTAGTTTATTCCTGTGATGCAAAGCTGAATTTATCA
>NC_056702.1:28181547-28184591 GCF_018831695.1 Puntigrus tetrazona | reverse complement strand
TTTGATCAGCTTAATGTGTCTTTGCTGAATGAAAGTAGCAAAAAACCATGTAAAAATGTTTTTTCTTGCACACAATTACTTCCAAACAATGTTCCTGTTTTAATGCAAAATTCCCATCTCTCCTTTTTTGCAAGGTGAATAGTGACATGGTTAAATAGGCATTTCTTAGTCACAAATGATTCACGATGGCCTTAGAGCATGTGTTTGATGGAGGGCTTTCTTCTTGTATAACAACAGATAATACACCACACATAGCAGGATATTGATTATTCCCCTAATTGTTTTTCGTGTCACTTTCACTGTAAAAGCAGCAGACACACACACACACACACACACACACACACACACACACACACACACANGCCGGTCTGAGAGCCCAGGAAGCTGTAGGAAGTGAAAGTGAGAGTGACTGTAGGAGGTACTGAGAAGGGATGGATGATGGATGAATAGAGAGAGGGACAGCGAGCTCTATATGTTGAGTATGTTCTGCTCTTTTCTGTCAGAGGCTGTCCGGCCCCCTTCCCTCTATCTCCACAGCCACTGTAAGTATCAGAACACATGTACATCTCTACCAGAGCCCCGCAGTCTGCCACACTCACTTCAAATAACACTTTCTTAAAACTATTCAATAGCAGTGACCGCCACTTCCTGCTTGGATTACTTTTTGGTTACTTCTACAATTCAAATAAGAGCTAATGATTTAAGTGAACGCAGTCGTTTGGCTTTAAAATGGGGTCAGACGTAGACGATTTGGCATTTGGAAACCTCAATACCTTTAAAAGTGCTGTATGTAAACTGACTCTACTGAAGCATTGCAGTGTTTGCAGATATTTAGGAAACATCTTCACATAATTGTTTCTTTGAAAAGTAATGCCGCAGCCAGTTATGCGGCTTTGAAATGTGCGTTGCGTGTCGAAATGTCTGTTATTTTTTTGTTTTGGTCTGTGTGATTCTGACGATTAACCCAAAAGTATTTCAACAACCCGGGTTGCCAGGTGGTGGAAAACACCGCTTAATGCAGCCGTGAAGAAAGTGAATTGGGCCAGAGATCCGGTTTCTTCCTGTCCTAAAAAGCCCCAGCATCCACCTAGACAGCTCTATGAATAGAGGAATATTAAGACCTGTTTACAGCTGCTTATTTCATGCTCTTTTTTTTTTTTACTGTTTTATTTAAATGTTTCCATTTACTCTGCATGTTGCACTAGCGCTGTCATATTGGACCATAATGCCATATAGCCTATAACAAACTCTCACATGTTTATTATTTTAACATTTTAGTATTAAAATGTACATATGTGATTTCAAAAACTATATGCATTTACACTTGCCCAGTTTTGTCTGAAATACAGCCCAGACCTCCTGAAGTGGTTTGAAAGATCGTATATAAAGCCATCTGTTTAGTGGGTATTTACACTTGGTCTTTTTACGACCTGATAGTTATCCGATCCTATAAAAGGCATGGCAAGGTGTAAACAGTTCCTTAAAACTCGATAGATATTGTAATTTGCACTCGTGTCCACAATCTGGCAACCCATGTAAGCATCGCGTCTGAGAACGAGGTGTCAGGAGAAACAAATCTCTCTCATGTTTGGACTGCAGTGCCCACTTGAACAGTTAGCTGTCATTGTTACATAGAGCACTTTTAAAACTGGGTCATTACAATCTTGTGAATACATATTTAGGTTTTAGTGCACATTTATGCCTGATTTAGTGAAACACATAATCGTGAAGGATTTGATGTCAGACCTTTACATTTCAAACATTTATTTTTAAAGATATCGTATTTTAAAACATGTTGACTTCATGAATGCGGAGTTTCAGGAGGAAATCATGTTTCGTATTCAGTGTTATATGACTGTGTGTGTCTCCCCGCTGACACGGACAGATAAGAAAGAGGACGGAAGTATCCCACCCGCTGTAGTCATGCCACTTCCCTCAAAGCGGGGCAGAAAGAAGAAGTCCATGATGCCAAGGGCAGGTCCCGTTTCAGCCCATGCGCTCGCCACAGGAAGTGATGCGCTGATTCTTGCACACCTGGCCACTGGGGGACAGGTGAGATCATTTGACCTTTATGTCAGTACTTTTGGGATACCATGTTTTGTCTCAGTCATCGTACTTTTGCTGGTCATGCTTTCACGGTTAGAGTTCCAGAACGGGACCGAAAAAAGAACTTGTTTATTTTAGGTTCATTGTAAAATGTTACATATTTGTGCATATGTTGTCATTGTATTCTTCTGCTTTATACTGTTCAGTGCTTTGATGACACCTGTGTTGTTAAAAGCACTATATAAATAAAAAATTGATTGATATTTTCCCACTCCATTGCAGATTGTAAGTGAAATCATGTTTTAAAGACGTCTTTCTCATTACAAAGCATGCTTGTTTTAATAAGCGCATTAGTGCTGATACATTTAAGTAATTTAAAATATATTTTTTTATTGATATTTTTAAACTTGGCACCATTTTAAGACTTTCTTCATAATCAGCAGATGTTTTTCTTCTCCATGATGGAAGTCATTATTGTGTTATTATTGACAAGATAATTTAATTTAGGAAAGAGGTACACTTTTTAAAGCTCATAAAATAATAAGACCCTTTATTAATTTAGTTCTATTAATTGTTAGAAAGAGATTTTTTGAATTGTCTCTTGTAGGTGTTGACTGAAAAGACTCAAAAGTAAAAGTTGTATAAAGATGCTCACCTTATGTTATTTTCACTTTTACAGCACAACACGAGTGACCCGTATGACCTTTCCAATGACGAGGATGATCATCCAGGCAAAGATGGGAACAAGTCATACAGGTGCAACGAATAATCATTTTCTTAAATATTTGCAGGCTTGATTAATTTTTGGTGCATTAAGGACTGCCACGCTTGACACTGTTTGAATGTGTGTTTGAACATTTAACTGACATGACCTTTCTGCCGCCTTACAAAAATATCGCTATATTTTCCACCAGCTTGTAAGGGAGCGTCTAGAAAGGTGAATGCAAATGGAATTGATGATCAGTATAGCTTCTCAAGGCTGATGTGTTGTGTGTGTG
>NC_056702.1:28178682-28181447 GCF_018831695.1 Puntigrus tetrazona | reverse complement strand
TTTGGCCAAAAATGTAAATTGCTACATTATATTATATTTCTAAAAATATATATTTAATAAGAATAGTGATGATAATTGATTTTTATTAATTTATTATTACATAGAAATATTAAACTAAATGTGTAATATCGCTAACGTTTCAGTGTAAAATAAAAATGTACTATTTAAGCATATGACCGTTTCCATTTTTTATTCATTAATCAAACAGCTCTAAATGTAAATATTCTAATCTGGAATTTAATTAGTTTTCATGTTGTTTTCATGTTTTTCATCTACTGGCGCAAACACAAGTTGAATTCCCTTCCTCCAACGTATGTGTTTCACTGTGTTTTATTTGGCCCCAAACTGCGGCGTGTCACCTAAATTGCTTTCATACCGCTTGCAGAATTTACTGGCCGCATAACCTATACTCTATTCCCCCGTGTTTTCAGAGAAAAAGAATAATTAGCATTTCGTCTTGCAGATGTAAAGTGTGCCCGCTGACGTTCTTCTCCAAGTCGGACATGCAGATACACTCGAAGTCCCACACAGAAGCAAAGCCACACAAGTGCCCTCATTGCACCAAGTCCTTCGCCAACGCGTCCTACCTGGCCCAACACCTGCGTATTCACCTGGGAGTGAAGCCGTATCACTGCTCCTACTGCGAGAAATCCTTCCGCCAGCTTTCACACTTACAGCAGCACACCAGGTGACTTTACAGCCTCGGTTTGTGCACGTGTTTGATTTGAAGAGCTCAGGTTGATATTTGTCATCACATTTTGCTTTGCTATAGAATCCACACAGGTGATCGGCCGTATAAATGTCTCCAACCAGGCTGTGAAAAAGCCTTCACACAGCTCTCCAATCTGCAAGTAAGACCCAAATATCTCTTCTTTTGCAAATGTTCACATTGGCTATTATTATTATTAAATATGTATTAAATATCTAGTAAATGTATTTATAGTTTTCTATTATATAGATTAAATTATGCTTTGGTTGAAACAAAAAAGTTTATTTGTATAGGTAGATAGATGGATATGGTAACACTTTACATTAAGGCTCATTATTAGTTCACATAAATTAAGAATAAACAATATTTCTACAGCATGCATTATTATTCGTTAATTTCAGCATATACTAATGCTATTATATTATTAAAATCACAAGCTGTGCTTCTTAACATTATCTAATGCATGTCAGTGAATTAACATCAACTAACAATGAAAGACTATATTTTTATTAACTAACATTAATAAATACTGCATTTTATGTTTCTCGTTGTTCATTCATGTTAGTTAATACAGTAACTAATGTGAACAAGTGAGAAAATATTGTAAAGTGTTACCGTATTACTGTAAAGTGTTAGCGTGTGCGCACACACACACACATATATATAGAGTGCCACTGACTGGTATTGGCACCCTTGGTAAATATGACCAAAGAAAGCTGTAAAAATTAATCTGCATTGTTAATCCTTTCATTGGATAATAATAATTTAAAATATCATAGTGAAATAAATGTTTTTCTCAAATACACATCGGGAAACAGCTGTAAATTTTCTCCTATATTGTCTGATGAGGTTAGAGAACACTTCACAAGAGATCAGAGAATCACTCCAGACCCTTTCTTTATATTCTCAGCCTTGTATTGGTGCTTCGTCTGTTCAGTTCACCTCAATCATTCTCTACAGGGTTCAGGTCAGAGAAGCAGAAGCTCGGTTTTGTGCTCAGTGACCCATTTTTGTGTTGTTTTGTTTGTGTTAGGATTATTGTACGTTTGGAAGATCCAAACATGGCCCATTATAAGATTTCTAACAGAGCCAGATTTTTTATTTTTTTTTATCCATGATGCCGTGTGTATAAACAAGATGTCCAGGACCCCCAGCAGAAATATAGGCCCACAGCATAACATGTTTTCTGCTAAAAAGCTCTGTCTTAGTTTTATCTGATCATAGATGCCAGTCCAGTCGTGTCTGATAACCGAGTATGCTGAGTATAATTTTTCTTGAAATCCTCCCAAACATCATGTGGTGTAGGTGCTGTTTGACAATTGTTTTAAAGGTTTTCTGACCCCGACACTCAACTGTTTTCTGCAGTTCTCCTGCTGTGGTCCACTCAAACTCTCCTCCACACCATGCATTATACAATATAGACACACGTCTTCTTCCAGACACTTTCCTAACATTTTATGTTGATTGGAAATTCCTAATTATTACCCTGATGATGGAAATTGTCATTTTCACTGCTCTAGCTCTTTTCATAAAGCCACTTGACTAATTTGTGAAGCTCAATTATCTTTTGCTGCACATCAGAAATATAATATTTGTTTTTTTCTCATTGTGATGGATGATTAAGGGAATTTGGGCTTTGTTTTCCCTTCTATTTATGTTTCTGTAAAACAAGAAGCCATGGCTGGATAATCAGCCTGGAGTACTCAAAATTGTGAATATGAATGGGAATACACTTCAGAGATATTTTACTCGTAAGAAATTCTCGAGGGGGCCAATAACTGTGCCCAATTTGTATTTGAGAAAACATTTATTTCATAATGATATTTCACCCCATTTTAAATTCTTATTATCCAGTGAAAGGTAAGATTTTTGTAACTTTTTTCTTTATAAAAGATCAAAAGGATTGATAATGCAGATTAATTTTCACAGCCTTCTTTGATCATATTTACCAAGGGTGCCAATATCAATATGTGGCACTATATACAGTCATGTGAAAAAATTAGGACACCCTTTGAAAGCATGTGGTTTTATTGTAACAATTTTTAATAAATGGTTA
>NC_056702.1:28177768-28178582 GCF_018831695.1 Puntigrus tetrazona | reverse complement strand
TAATTTTTTCACATGACTGTGTATATATATATATATTATATATGTGTGTGTGTGTGTGTGTGTGTGTGTGTGTGTGTGTGTGTGTGTATATATATATATGTATGTATATATGTACACAAACATATACACATTTATAGACTAAACCTAAAAATATTTTATTTAAATTAATGTAACGTTTTCTTTACTCACCACAGTCTCACCAGAGATCACATAATAAAGACAAGCCTTACAAGTGCTCCAACTGTTACCGCGCTTACTCTGACTCCGCGTCTCTCCAAATCCACTTGTCGGCTCACGCTATCAAAAACGCCAAGGCATTTTGCTGCAGCATGTGCGGTCGAGCCTACACCTCAGTAAGTACTGCAGCACTCTTTACTCTGTCCCTACTGTCCTGCATTGAGTGGGATGTGGTCGTTAAACTTAAACTTTTAGACCCAAGAACCACATATCAGTGTATAGTTGACATGAAATACTTTACGAAAATGATGTGACATGCTGTATACTAACAATCCAAAACATCAGTCTTTTATAATTAATATGTATGTTATATTTATGACCTTGCATTAACTTGGAGATTAAAAAAAATGACACACCACAAAAAGATGACAAAAAAGACACAAAAATAATTTTGAAATTGTTGGAAAAAATAAATGGTTACCAGTTACAGTACCTTATAAATGCAATTCACTTATTTTAAAAGCTTGATTATGATTAATACAACATTATATTGTATTTTATATTAATTTCAAATTTTATTAATATATATGTGTACATTTATTTTAATAATTTCTGAACATATCCAAATAAGAAAATA
>NC_056702.1:28174323-28177668 GCF_018831695.1 Puntigrus tetrazona | reverse complement strand
TATATATATGTGTGTATATGTGTATATATGTATATATGTGTGTGTGTGTGTGTGTGTGTGTGTGAATGTATTTCTAACTAAATCCTTTTTAGGCTTGTGTGTGCGCTTTTAATCTGCTATATATCATATAATAATTTGACCCTTATTCTGTTTTATTAGAAAGATGGCAGAGCCTCGATTCAATAATCCATATTTCTGGCCACCTCCTCCCTCAATGCCTGGTCAAGTGAGTATTGTGTTTCATAAAAACGTTGGCTGACAAACACTTGCAATCTTCAGTATATTTGTAATAGTTTATTTAACACGAATAGTCACTGTTTTGGACTGTTGCCATAGCGTCTAATTCATGGAAAGTTTCTTCAGAAAAGTCAATCGTGCGTACTGTACCACTGATGACAAAGCGAAACTGTGTGGCATTTAATGAACGTTTGAACGCTACAAAGCATTACAGTATGCACGTTTGCTCAAATCTGTACATGCCAATGTGGTTTGCCAGAGCGAGCACCGAAACCTTGATAATAGCCTCCCCCCTAGACTTTCCCCCCTTTTCTGCCCCGGCTTGGTTTGGTGTGTCACGTCACATGTGTCCGTGCCCCCTGTTAAAACTAACCAATGACTTTTACAGCTGGATAACCTGGTTCTTATCGACAAGATCAAAGAGCAACTGATGGCAGAAAAAATCAGACCTCCGCATTTGCCGCCCACCACTGTTCCCTCTCAGCAGACTCTGCTGGTGGCCTCTCCACCTTCAGATGGTGGGCAGCATGTGATGTCTATCCCCAAGCTGCAGCAGGTGCCGGGTCTTCAGGCTCACAACTCCTCTCAGCCTGACATCGCCCTGCACGCCCGCCCAGCATCCAGCACCATCGCAGGTACCGACGGACTTCCTGTGCGTTATTATAACAAACTTCACATGTAATGCTTCGCCATTATGCACTGTACATTTTGGTATTGCATGTAATAATATATTATGTGGGTCAACACTGTAATGCTAATTTTAGTCCAATTCTCATTATTAACTAGCATGCGTATTACTAGCACAATGGCTGTTTATTAGTACTTATAAAGCACATATTAATGCCTTTTTTAACAACTACCTCACAAAATATTAATAAGCAGCAAAAAAAGTCTTAATAAGCCGTAAAATTGTGTTAGTTTTCTCACATGCTTAAGGTATTCAGCTAATCACAAAACACTGGATAGTTGGCCCATCAGAGCACAAGATTTTCAGATCAATGCGCTTTGTAAAAAAAATCAACATGTGGGGCAAAATAAACACATTGCAAAATACATTTAGCAACATCATATGACCACTTTAACTTGCGTGAACAGAAACCTAAAAACGTACCATACATTTCTTGCCATTTTAAAACACATGCTTGCTTTTATTCTCAATTGCAGAGCTGAGTATAGATGACAAGTCTTCGGTGAAAGCAAAGGGGCTGTGGGAAGATTGGCATATGCGACAAGCAGTGGACCAAGCCTCTAGAGTGAACCATCGCTCAGGTGGAAAAGACATGCATGTATAAACAAGAGGCATTGCACTTCCGTGTGCCTTAGACGCTAAAAGTTCTAAACAACCTTTTCAATTTTCAAAAACAGGTCTCATGCTGTCATCCCGCACAGAAAGCCACATCACCTCTGAGGCTATAACTCCCACAACCCCGACGTCCAGCAGCCAGAACCGCTTGGGCGGCGCACCTTCCTTAAACACCATTTCCGGCTTAGCCAGCGGTCCTGGCATGGAGCACGTGAAAAGTGGAGGTCTGGTGGGGATGCTGGGACCACAGCCCAAAGCTCCAAGGGGCCGCAAGAAGATTAAAGCAGAGAACAACACGGGCCCGTTGCTGGTGGTACCCTACCCGCTTCTGGCCTCGGGCCCCGACCAGGCGGTAACCATCGCCAAAGAGGGAAAAACATACAGGTTTAACACTTTATGACCTGCACTGCATCTTGCATTCCACACAAAATTTCATCTCAGTAACCCGCCTTGCATCTTTTGCGTTTCACACAGGTGTAAAGTGTGTCCCCTCACTTTCTTAAACAAGTCGGAGATGCAGATCCATTCCAAGTCCCACACGGAGGCCAAACCCCACAAGTGCCCTCACTGTTCAAAGTCATTCGCCAACGCCTCATACCTAGCACAGCACTTACGTATTCACTTAGGCATTAAACCCTACCACTGCTCCTATTGCGAGAACTCTTTTCGTCAGTTATCACACCTCCAGCAGCACACCAGGTCAGTAGAACCCACAGCGAGGCTTTTAGTGCTTGTTTCTGCAGAGTGTTAATATACGTGCGTTTGTTTTTAGATTCACACTGGTGACAGACCATATAAATGTGCCCAGCCAGGATGTGAAAAGGCATTCACACAACTCTCAAACCTACAGGTGAGGACAGCAGAAACAAGGGCAAAAGGAAAATGACATTCTACAAATGGAAAGATTAAACACACACTCATTTGTTCCAATGTTTATTTTTAATGTATTTATACTTAATAACTGTTAGAAATTATACAACTAAATAATATAAGAAATTATATGAGTGCTGTGTATATTTATTATGTATCTATAAATACAAACACTTGCATGAATATATTTCTGAAAAATACATTGTTTATATATAAATTATATGAAATAATATATACATGTAAATATTCTCCAAATATAAACAGTATGCCTTTTTTTATATATACATACATTTACACAGTACACAAACATATATTTTGTAACCGAATATATATTATGTGTGTGTGTGGATAATATATATTATTTTTTTTAATTTTAAAAGAATCCTCAAATAAAATTGATCATGGGATGTCTGATGAAAATTTAGCTTTGCCAACACAGGAAAAAAAGACAACGGTTCATTTGTAATGACCTCAAACGCAGTGTCAGTGAGCAGAAAACAAATTATATACATCTTTCCGACCCCAAACCTTTGTACGTGTTATATGTACGTACGTGTACAGTATTCTGTATTGCTCGGCACTTGAGTCTTAAAATGTGTTTCTTCCTCATTTCTTTTCCTGTTCAGTCTCACCAGAGACAACATAACAAAGACAAGCCATACAAGTGTCCGAACTGCTACCGCGCATACACAGACTCAGCCTCCTTACAGATCCATCTCTCCGCACACGCCATTAAGAACGCTAAATCGTACTGTTGCAGCATGTGTGGTCGCGCGTACACCTCAGTGAGTATCAGTGCACCTCAACCTACGACGAACCACGGGTTCTTCCTCTTTTGTCATATTACAAAACATTTTTTTTTTTTACAGGAGACCTACCTTATGAAGCACATGTCCAAACACACCGTGGTGGAGCATCTGGTCAGCCACCATTCA
>NC_056702.1:28173232-28174293 GCF_018831695.1 Puntigrus tetrazona | reverse complement strand
AAAACACGATAAGTGTTGAGAGACCTCGGAGGACATTTGAGTGATTTATCTTCGCCCCTTTAGCTCTTAGTCATATAAAGCCTACTACAGGTCACAGACTCGACAACTGCTGTCAACTCCAGACGCCAGTCTAAAGGAATTGAATCGATTTTTCCAAAACAAGAATGAGTTGTGATCATTTAACATTTCGTTTCAAAGGTGTGTAAAGGGAGACTTCCAAAGATACTCTTTAAGCACTTTTCAGCCTCGTGGTTTTGGCTCAAAGTTGAATGAATCTTTTACAGTATGGGAGCGGCTTCTCGCTTTGGGCAGCTATGAGAGTTTCGATTTAGTTTTGACAGGATATTGCGTTTTATTTTACTGTGGATGTGACACTTCTTCCGCTTTAAGCATCTATTATTCTTTAAGGTCACGGTCGAGGAGTGAAAGGTTACTTTTTGGGTTCTGTGTGCCGTGACACAGTTGCGGTAAGGTCAGTTCTGTGGATTTTATAAGCACCGTCATTACTTGAGTATTTTGTACTTTTAAAGGTGAAGGAATTCCAAGAAATCCCCCGCTAACATAACAGAGTGTCAGTAAGATACAACACTCTCTAAACAAATGAGTTGCGTTAGTTGCATCATAGATGTTTTACTTTTTGCGACAAGGCCTTTTTTTGTGTGCAATGCGAATTTAATCCCTTCCAATCACAGTATTTCAAGGAAAAAGTGCCCTTTTTGTCATTTTTTTAATTAAATGGCATAATTGCAGAATGGCAATGTCCATCAAATGGATTTTTGTCACGATGTAACTGAAGAAGTGTCACACAGGTTCAGCTTTTTCTAACTGAACCGCACAATTAGGATGTAGCGTGACCTCTGAACCCCGTTAAGTGTTAACGCCCTCTATTCTTCTCCACATAACACCCTGAGACATTGAGTTACACCGATGGAAAGTGTTCATGGTTTTTTTGGGGGGGTTTTTTTGATTATGATGTAATCAAAAGCAGTGGCCTATTTTGAAATGTTTATATTCATCAGATTAGAATCTCGTATACCAAAATATCAGTAATCACGTTTTAA
>NC_056702.1:28168696-28173132 GCF_018831695.1 Puntigrus tetrazona | reverse complement strand
TTTTTTATTTTATTTTTTTTCATTTAGAACTGCCCTTCTGAAGCAACATAAGATACTTGCATATTTCCCGGAAGACAAGTTAAATACAGTTTACCTTAAACTTTAATACCTTGATCTTTTTTCACCCGCCGGCTCTTAATGCATTGTATTTCCTCAGGAGCATTACTGAATGTTAGAACCGTTTAAATTGTTGTTTGAGTCCTTTAGTTGCCCTCAGTGTGATAACATGGATGTCAAAATCATACAGTCACTGCTGGAAGGGGTTAAAATATGCAAAAGACGCTGGAAAACAGAATAATCTATAAAATAAAAATAAAAAGAATAAAAGGATTTTTCTAAAGAACAGAGCATAGTATAACTGTTCAGAAAAAACAAGGGACAACAGTCGCAAAACAAAACCAGTTGTGGATCATCCAGGTAACCACAAACGTTTGAATGGGGTTATTTCAATAATTAACTTTTTATTTAAATTATTATTATTATTATTTGTCTTGTGGGCTAAACTTAAACATCCTTTATGTAAAATGTTTTATTCGGAACAGTACTAAATAAATAAAGTTCACAGGAATTTTATGTTTAACACCATGCAGTCTATCTTTGTATTCTTCATCTTGATGAATAAATATCTGTCATTTAACGTCCTTTTCCAGGAGACCTACCTTATGAAACACATGTCTAAGCACACAGTGGTAGAACATCTGGTGAGCCAACACTCACCACAAAGGACCGAATCACCCAGCGTTCCCGTTCGCATTTCCCTCATCTGAGCACTTCTGGTCCTGGACCAGCCCACTGTCGCTCGGTCTTTCCCAACCTTGGCGTAAGCAAGCAAAATCGCCTGTCCTCGGTGGTTTGACGTTTATTATTTTGCGTGTGTGTGTGTGTTTGTTAGTTTGTTTCGGTTTTTGAGAACATTCCAACATGTATTTGTCTGTGTGGATAGAGGCTCAAACACAGCAGCGCTTTAGGAAGTTTCTATTACACGCGTTCCTCTTCTCCAACTCATTGTTGAGTTGAGAGGGAATAATCGGGAAATCCAAAGATGGTTTCACAGCACTTTCAGGCCACACAGTTTTGGCTTTAAATGTTTCTGGTCTGTTACGACAATAAAGGCATTGCTCTTGGCAGCTAAACGTTTGGGACTGTAGGTATTATGCATTATAAAATCAGAAGACATACGTTGTATGTTTAAACAAGCTTGGACCAAGTCCAGTACCTCCTCTCATATTTTTCTATGCTGTCTGGGGGAGAAAAAAAAAAATTCCCTTCTTTTGGGCAACTCGAGTCGGTTTAGAGACCAACGGTCTTGTGTTTTGGTAATGTCAATCATGCCGTACGTTTCTTTCATGTTAAAACATTTCCTCGCTCGTAGGGAAATCTGACTGAAAATAGCTTTAGCATTAAATGTTTTAACTTCTCAAACGGACTGTTATAAATCTGACTTTATAGACAAATCCGCACATTTTAGATGTTTTGCGAGATTAATCCTTTAGTGCTTTACAAATTCTTGTGGTCTGGTGCCAAAAATTGAATATGAAAACGGTTCGCGTGCGATTCTGAGGTTTCAGAATGAACGCATATAGTGTTTAAAATGAACACTTTAAAAAAGTGTACACCTGCTTTATGTCAGCATGCATTTGACATTATAGGTGGGTAAAAACTGCCAAGAAATGTCTAAACTGTTATATTTTGAATAAAAGAAAATGATGCCGATTTTTGGATAAGAGGCATGCCTAAACTTAATTTATGTTCATCTTAATATTTGTATAAATGTACACTTTCATTCAAAAGTTTGGAATCAGTACAATTTTTTATGTTTTTTAAATAAATTTATTTGATCAAAAATACAGATTTTTTTTTTTAAATAATATTTGCATTAAAAATAAGAATTTTCTATTGTAATATACTTTTAAAATGTAATTTATTCCTGTTAAGCAAAGAACAATTTTCAGCATCATTACTCAGTGTCATATCATCCTTCAGAAATCATTTTAATATGCTGAATTATTATCAGTGTCAGAAACATTTGTGCTGCTTATTATTTTTGGGACGTGATACTGTTTTTACATTACATTTACGATGAATCGCATCGCTAGATTTATTAGATTTAGATGATGCTTTTATCCAAAGTGACTTACAAATGAGGATAATGCAAACAATTTTTCAGGATTTTTTGGCAAGTTAACGTTATTTAGTTTATAATGTAAAAATAAACTAAATAATGTTATAGTGTGTTTAAAGTGTCTTTTTTGGATTTTTTTATAAAGCAAGGAAGTGATAAAAGGATAATGCGATAGTATAGAAGTCTTATATTGTAAGAAAATAATAGCATTTTTATTCATCAAAGAGTCAATCACAGTATCAGGTTCCATAAAAATATTAACAGTTTCAACAATGATAAATCAGTATATTAAATAAGTGATCTTGAAGTATATTAAAATAGAAAACCACTATTAGAAAGTGCAGGATTTCACAATATGACTTTTTTCTGTTCAAACAGATCAAACAGATACACCGTTGAGCATAAAAGAAGAGAAAATCTTACTGATTCTAAACCTTTACATGGCAGTGTGTTTATTTTAATATTAGTGGTAATATAGAATTTTTTTAGGTTTGGGTGAATTTTATGAAAACTTTTCATTAAAAACCTTGTCATTAAAATGCAAAAAATGATTGGTCCTGAGACAGTAGGCTTCATTTTTTTTGTTCAAAATATATTTTAGTGTTTTTTCTTTTGATTTTGGAATGAAATATATGACCTGGACATTTTCTTGTGAGATTCAGCCATTATAAATTTTACATGAGAGAACAATATTAGGGGGGAAAAAAAGCTGTAGAGTTGCCCATGAGATTTGTGTAGCTGTATCAACATCTAGAATACCTCCTTGGCTTATTATTCATGTTTATTCTTATTATCATGTTGAAATATTAACAACTAACATGTTAATTTTACACATTTTAAGCCTTAACCATTTTATCACTAGTTGTTTACCATTACATTTTATATATATTTTATACCATATTGGTGTTTACTTGTGTACTCAGTACTTTTCTGTAATTTTATTTCCTAGCATGAACATGCTGTAAATAAACTATACAGTACTTAAGTGTTAACCAGTTTATATAAAATGACTACATGTCTAGTTATTATAAAATATACCTTTTTAAATGTCTTGAATTGTGGTACTCTATAAGGTTTGCCTTGGCTGCTACATGCAAAGTCAAGACACGGAGAGGGAACAGACTTTGTAAAAGTAAGCAAAGAAATAAATGAGAAAATTCTGTAGCAGCCTGTGTCTTATTTTATGTTTACGCAGGACTAAACGTATACCTTCTTTTTTTATTATTACGTAAATGCATTGACGTTGAGACCTGCGTGTTGAAAATGTATCTTCATTCGCAATGTAATACTTCTCCAAAAAATAAAATGATGTGCTTACGATTTATTCCCCCTCAGGACATCTCAATCAATAGCAGAGTTTGTTTCTCATCATCGGATTTGGAGAAATGCAGCACTGCATCTTTTCCTCACCTGTGGTGAATGAAGGTGAATGGGTGCCGTCATACAGCTGATAATAACATTTCATTAATCCACAACGCTCCAGTCCATCGTTTAACATCTTGTGAAGTAGGAAGCTGTTTTTTATAAGAAACAAATCTCTCATTACAGTGTTATAACTGTAAGCCACTGCTTCCAAATGAAATACCTACAAGCCATAACATTGCTTTCTCCAAAATAAATACACGTTGGGTCTGAATTGATTCAAAACAGTGCTAAACAAATACGTGGGTGGCTTTTCGATGCGACCAGAACAATGGCAAATAGACTTTTGCACTGAAGGAAGAGTTTTGGATTACGTATTTTTGTTTTATCAGAAGTGATCATTTTATTTCTTTAATAAAACTAAGCCTTTTTGTGGATTATTGTAATGTTTTTATCAGCTGTTTGGACTCTCATTCTGATGGCAGGATTCATTGGTGAGCAAGTGAGGAAATGCTACGTTTCTCCAAATCTGACGCAGAAACAAGCTCTGCTACATCCTGGATATCCAGAGGGTGAGTAAATTGTCAGCAAACGAACTGTTCCTTTAAATGAGACGCGTAACATGACTTCTTTAACTTTTGTTTAAAAGTGACTACTAATATAATTATTAATGCTGAATGATACCTTTTTATTAACAATTTAATACCAATCTATTCAGTGTTAAAAGCAACTCATTTCTGGTCTGGCGTTGGCGACTTAAACTTTAGACAAAAGCACCCAGACTAGAATACGGCACATAAGGAGTGTTTGACTCGCCGCCCTGTCATTATGTCAATTATATCTTCCTATGAGAGAAAGGAAAGTAGTTTTTTTTAGATTACATACAAAAAATGCCATGAGATCTTTATTTAGAAATATTTAGGTTTACGAAAATAAATTAATTTACACACAC
>NC_056702.1:28168368-28168596 GCF_018831695.1 Puntigrus tetrazona | reverse complement strand
ATAAAAGATTACATCATATGGGCTTGGAACAACACAAGAGTGAGTAATCAATGACAAATTTTATGCTGAACTGTTCTTTTAAAGGCATTTTTCATAGACTAAGAACGTGTGGGTGTGATCAGGTACGTACAGCTCACAGTGAGATTGAATGGAGCGCTCTTCCCTGACTCCAGCGCGTTCTCTGCAACGCAGAAGATGGGTCCTCGCAGATCTGTACGGTAAACTTCA
>NC_056702.1:28167637-28168227 GCF_018831695.1 Puntigrus tetrazona | reverse complement strand
GAAGTTAAGTGCCTCGCTAAAGGCCATAATAGCGACAGGCCATGACTTGCTTCTTGGGCGATCCAACCAACAACCTCTGGATAACCAACACTGAGATTTGACAACACACATTTGACATCAAGAAAGTCTGCTAGACAGATCTAATCAGGCTGANTGACCAGGCAATGGATGAATGCCTTTTAAATAAATCATACTGCAATACAGTTACAGTAAGTCACAAAATGAGTCATCACTTTTATCCATTTGGGTAGATTCAATCATCGTTCTCTAAAACCCACTGTTTAGGTATTATTAACTCTTAACATATAATTTAACTGTTTTTGTAATTTAGTGCAATACAAGAACTGATATAAAGTTAAATCTTCAACCTTTCATTCATCTTCAGACCTTCAAACACTTCACCAACATGCTGTCTAACTACAGAGCATACCTGAAGATAGCCGATACTCACCAAGAACATTAAGATCAATCTGTCCGGACAGCTGCTTTCCTTTGAGAGTCACTATAGTGAGAATATATTCCCCCTTATCCTCCTTCACCAGCGGCCCGAGCTGAAGCTCACACGTCGTTTTATTGTAGGTGATTCTGTT
>NC_056702.1:28033163-28167537 GCF_018831695.1 Puntigrus tetrazona | reverse complement strand
CTGAAACAGACCTGTTACTGCAGAAACCACTTGAATTAAATATTTCTGCAAGATTACAGAAAAACTACTTTTTTTCTGGTTTCAACAATAATACGGCTAAAAAACTACCGTCTAGACCTACTACTGCCTATAGCTTCACAATATTTTACCAGCTAGTGTTCATTTACAATGTAGACATGCCTGAGGGTTTATTATGGGTAAATTAACTCCATGAACCTGAAGTTTCTGTCACATGTATGAGTGTTTGTTGAAGTGTCTACTAAGATTGGCATCATAATTTTCTGTAAGGGTTGTTATTTTTGACCACACGCCTACATAAAATGCATTTAGCACAATACATTCTAACAAATAAATACTTTTATACTTGCTTCCATCCGACGTCTGACCCTACCAAACCATCAGAGGCACAGAAAATTCCTCAGCCATATTACGAGTATAGAGATGCTAACAGTCAAATTTATCACACCTCAGGCTAAGTAGTACTCACGCATCTAGTTTTTACCTGATAACGTCACTCACCTGCAGGAGCAAGTTTAAGGCTATAATTCGATGGCTAATTTGATCAATTAAAGCTGATTGGGTAAAAATGCATTGAACTAAGACAAAGAGTAACCATTAGTCACCATCAGAGAATAAAAAAGAGCTTAGGAGTTTCTCAAAGTCATTTAAATGAGTTAGCGCTCCTCTTGCAGCAACAGCTGGTCCACAGACGTTGCAGAATGTTTAGCTTCATGCTTTGTACAGTAGCATGAACAAACGTAAAAAAAAATAAAAACAGAAGGCGACCTCAGTAGAAAATATAAAATGCTTTGAATTTATTATCGTAATGGAAAGTGGGCTGCTAACATAGGATGTTGTGGATTAGCATTGAGGAGAAGTCACTGACCCAAGAAATATTACTGAGATCCACAATAACACTGGATCAGCAGAGCGGGGATCGTGGTGCAGTCTTGATTGGAATCTAGCTACAAACCTGCATAAGTTAACCCGATACGGCAATAGGAGGGCTGACCGTGGAACTTTCCAGCGACTGAGATTATATTCCTGTCATTGTATCAAAGTGAACAGTTTCAGATAAAACGTTAAGCTAAACCAAAAATGACAGTGATGCTTCTTATGCAGCTTTGCATTTTATATGTGATCCTGTGACTGAATTCAAAGCCTTCTGCAGTAAAAAAGAGAAGAAAAGGTGTGGTCTAGCAATAATACTTCCCAATACATGTTCATGCAGCATGACATTCTGTATGTATAACATTACAGAAAGCACAATAAATAATAAAAACACACACACAACACATACACACTGGAGATAAGAGAGAGCACAGGAGAACAACTAATGCTATGATTAATTGTTTGACAATACAACATAATTTAGTTAAATAAAAATGGTTGTGTGTATGTCATTGCAATTAATTACAGATTTATAAGTTGTATTTATGTTTTATTTTATATATATATAAGTATATATTTAATTTTTGTATATATATATATATATATATATATATATATATATATATATATATATATATACACACACACACACACACACACACACTATCAAATACAGCCAATACACAGTTTCTCATAAATAATAAAAGGAAAAATAAGGACATTTTGGGTGCACTGTTGCTAAGACTGACTGTATTTATAGTATATTCTCATCTCTCCTCGGTTTCCTAGTTCCATTGGCTTTGCAGATATAGATCAGACACCTCAACACAACTTCCCTTCATCTTCATGCAGCATGGTGAGAAAACAGACGGGGAGGAAAGCAAAAGAAATAAAAGAAAGCAGAAAATAATTATTATATAACAACAACCTTTAGCACTGCGATAACCAGAAACAAGCATGCAAAGTGAATCCACATGCGGTCAAGTGTATGAAACTAATTAGACCTATCAGACACAATGAGGCGTCATTTATTAAAGATTCATCTACCAATACCAGAGTCGGTTCGTGTTTCGCGGATGTATCTTGAACTGAGCCAGCTCAGGAGAGAGGGCAACTTAGTTCTTGAACAGCATTTCACAGTAGCAACATATCATTATGACACAAAAGGAACTACTGGAAATAATGACTTTGCATTTAATTTTAGCCACATTTACAGCAGAAACAGCCTATGAATAACCTTATGAAGTTGTCTCTTCTTCTTAGGAATTCAGAGATAAATGTATTTTAACATCGACAATATATACATGTTTGCTCTTCTATTTATTTATTGAATTTAGAAACTAATATCTCGGAGTACCTATATAAGTAATAGACTGGATAGCAGCATGTCTTTTTGTTAAATACCTATTGTGACTTCCTGCTACATGCACATTTACTAAAAAGAACTGCTTTGTCAGAATGACCTCACACATTAGTCTACAGACAATACAGATAATGACTGGACACTCTTAGACATTTTCTCCGTAACTGGACACACTGTTGCTGGGGAAAGATAGGGTAAAGCAGGATTTTTTAACAACATTCTGAGGACTGGAAAAGGAAACAGCCTCTATAGATGGAGTGTGGGGCTACAGCAGATCACACACTATGAGGTGTAATGAGCTGGGTAACTGGCACCAAACACTTAAAGCGAAGTGTAGTGGCAGTACACTCTTTTATTCAAGTGGGTGGTGCTGAAATACGAGGTATCAGAGAAAGCAAATAGAGCTCACCAATGAGCTCATATATCTTCCTTACACAGCTGCGAGTGAAGTCGCTAAGCTGGAGTACTTTCCAAAGGCGAGATAAATGGGAATAGAACAGATTTGCCATTTCTTGCAACTTTCCTGCATTAATGCAGTATGCACGCATTACTTATGACGTTTCAGAAGAGTTGTAAATAGCTGATCCAAAAAATGAACATTTGCTGAAATGTACTTAATCTCACTTCATCAAAGATGAAGATGCTTATTCATCACATCATTTTGGGAGAAATTTGTGCAGTGCATCATTTGCTCACCAATGGAGTCAAAGAGGCTGATAAAACATCACAATAAAGGCCCCGATATACTACAAACTAAATAGAAAAATTAATCGAAGTGATGTCATTTCTACTATCAAAATCAGGCCAAAATTACATTTTGTCTCACCTGTCGATCCTGAACACCTTTGGAGATACTATTGGCCCGAGACAGTTGTGCAATCGTGGGTGTGTTCTTTGAAACTCCACCTTCTTCGATTTAAGGATTACTTTTTCTTCCAGGTTCCTTTCTCATTTAGCTGAGGTCAGGCACAGGGAAATCGATACAAAAGTCACTGTATACATAGCGGAACTGCCACAGATATATTTGCGCCTGTGACTTTAAAAAATTCAGAAAACAATTAATTCCTACAAAGACACTACAACAAAGCTTGTGTCAACAACCCGGAGTCCCTTTATCCATGGTAACATGCTCTCCAGTAAATCAGGGGAGAAATATGCATAGATCATATGGCACCACGTCTCACAAACAAAAATAGTTCAGTTTTGTTGGTGGATTTTTGATGTGCAAGTCAAGAGAAATAGATTCTTAACTGGAGAGAGCTTTTGCTATAGATTATGGGCTGAAGAAGAGATTCTTGGCCAGGAGCAACCGTTCAAAGTTAGAATTCATTAAAGTTGGTTTCTTACAAACACACACATGGCAGCTTTTCCTTTCACAAGACATTAACTGTTGGTGTGGGTGCAGTTTGGAAATGTTGTGGGTCACGGTTGGAGTATTGTAATGGTTTTACCAAGCTTTGTTTGGATTCTAAAAAAACGCATGCACAAATGCAAAATTTTCTGTATTCATAACCTAGGTTTATTTATTTGTATTATACAGCACACAAGTATTTTTATGTTACATTTATGTAAAGAAAGTGATAAATTATTCATCTTTGAGTAAACTATCCCTTTAAGGGCCAGCAGTATAGTAGACAATTGCAAATATATCCAGTGCATCCCTGTTAATGTTGAAGACGTGGGTGGAGTGATTGCTAATGTAAAAATTTGTCATCTTGCCCTGAGATATAGATATGCATTACTAAACATGTGTCCACATGGTGTATTTCTGAGAGTCTTGAATGGATAGATATCGGGAGAGGTAAAACATGTCAAATTGACACTTTTTTTTTTTGTGCATGCCTGATCGTCTCACTCATGAGCTGTCGCGATACAGTACATTAGCGTCTTTAAAAGAAACTACGCACTAGGCAGAAGGCAGCTCATTTTTAAACCACACTGAATGCCTCCTCATAGATGCTTGTGTATACACTGAAACATTATTTTAGATAAAAGTGCACTGATGGGGTGGAACTCACTTTCATCAGGGTTGGGTGCTGCTAGAGATGGCACTGTGCTGCTTCTTGACCTGTTCTACATCCTCTGACAGCTTTTCAATACAGCCACGGATCTCCTCCACCTGTCGGTATTAAATCATCCGAATATCAATACGGTGACATTTGCAAATAGGACAAATTTTTAATTATTATTTACTTGCGTATTGTCTTGCTCATTGATAAGAAAATAATTTAAGCAGCTTAAAAATCTGGATCAATTTCACGTATTAGTATTTTCTGTATGCTGTGTTACAGATAAATAAGTCTCGTTGCATTAAAAGTTAGCTGCATAAATTGATTTGATATTAATGTTAATATTTAGTAAGCAAGCATGCAGACACACTAAACTGCATTACAGTATAATTAATACAAGTATCAGGCTGTTGTTAAACAATGCCTTGATCATGTATTATAGAAGAACTTTCTTTTATTTCTTAACTTTGAATATTTTGAATGCACTTGGATTTACTTCAAATGTTTGAATACAAATTATATTACAGTTTGGGAATGTAAAGGCTGGAATGCACGTCTTTGTACAGATTTTTGCCCCAATTTGCAGTCTAGAGGCGAGCCAACGCTAGTTGCTAAACAGTCAGAGCCAGTCTGCATTCAGAGTTGACAGATTTCTGCAGAAAAAATCGCACAGTGTCTGATGGGCACAGACTTTGATTTTTAGCTTCAGACAGCTGCGTTATGAGCACAGTTTTAGTCGGACTGGGCATCATATACTAAATGACTGTGTAACCATTTATCACGTTGACAAGTGTATGATTCTAGTGTTTTCAGATCTGTTTTGATTTCAAAAGGCATTTATTGTGTTCCGCTTTTTTAAGTTAAAGTCAAGTTGATGATGAACAAAACCTGATGAGCAAATCAAATGATCTGCATCTGCATAAATAGTAATTGAATATGATGATATTTTAGTCAAGATCATGTTTACCTGTTCAAAAAAATTTCATCCATAAAGTGGTCTCGATCCGAGCATGAACGACTTCCTCATCATCGTCACTGTCCTTAGCCTGTGACAAAACAAACACACCACTTAAATGTCTTGATAATCTCAATGCAAAAACAAAAAAATCTTCAAATGTGTTTTTATAATGTTGGATGAGCACCACAGAGAGATAATAAAACCACAAATCCTGCACGCCTATACCTATACAGTAAAAGGAAAATTATGCTTATGCATATATTATCATAAAATAATTAACATTTGCATTTTTTCATTTAGTTGATGCTTCTATCCAGGCTTTACTGGCAAATGAGGAGTACAACGACGTAAGTGATTCATCTTAAATAGATGGTAATATGAGACATATAAAATTGCTCAGAAAAAACATCAGTATAATTGATTCTTTGTTGCTGTTTTGGTGGCATCACTCCAATATCTCAACAAAGAACACCGTGATGTCAAAAACACTTGATATCAATACAACATGCTGCTCCTATATTTAAAAAGCAACCTTTTTTTTTTTACACCTCCAGACAGCTTCTCCTTTTCTCATATAGGATAAAGTAGGGCAGCCTAATAAACTAATGCAAATCACATGTTTTCAGATGAGCACACAGTGTCACATTTAAAAGATGGTTTGATTGTGTTCACATATTGGTATGAGAGTGGGGATAGCTGGAGGGCCATCTCAGATTAGCTGTACTGGCCAATCCATGCTGAGCAGAATAGGGACGTTCTCCTGTGTGTGTAGCCATAAAGACCATCCCGTCTCTCAACCTCTCTAACCTTTCTGGTAACTAATAGCTCTTCATTTCAAACAAACTGCTTCCCATCCAATGAAATGGCTATTTCAGAGAGAAAACATATTTTTATAGTGACAGCCATTAGACCGAGCTGGAATCTTGTTTACTGGAAGCTTGATTAATATTCAGCAGTAATGCTGTAGTACTCAGGACTCAAGGAGATTTTTTGAAGGTCTTGGTCTTGTCTCCACTGCATTTGTCTTATCTTAGTCTGACTAAGAGGACTAAGGATTTTATTAATCAAGACAACAACTGCGGTTCCTAAATTGGTGGCGCCTTATCAGATTTATTTGTTGATTTATCAATTGGAATGGATGTAAAACATCCTGCCCTCGATGCAATCAATAACTCTAATGTATTTTCTTTTTCGATGCTGTTGTGCCTGGTCAGAAATGATTGGGGCATTGTCAAAGATTTTTCATGAAAATTATTACGAATAACAGAACAATTCAAAGCATGGATGCAAAAAGTACTTATATGAAATGTTTTATATGCCATTTATATGTAGATATTGTTTTTGCTATTTCAGCAGTGAAAAATCAACCCGATGTGTATCACAATCAAAACTTTTAAGTGCAAAGTAAAAACAGCTACGATATTTGTCATCCTAAGCACTTGCTATGTCTGTAAATTGGAATAAACCGTTATGAATAAACCAGAGAGCACATGAAAAGACAAGGCATCTAAAATATAATACAGTTGAGTGTGATTAAGTAATTGGAGTTATTGAAAGACAACAATAATGGCAATAATGCTTTTCATGCAAATGCAAGACTATAGACAGAAAATCATGCAGTTTCACGAGAGTTGTGGGAGTTCTCTACCGATATGTTTTCAAACTTCAGATTCAGGCTCAGTACAATAAAAACTACAAGTGTAATGTAAAAATGCCAATGATATTTGTCTGATATTTCTGTAAAGAGGACAAACATGAATAAAGAAGTAAACAATTATATTTTTATTCTGTTTAGCTATGTAGTCTTAGACGTTACATACTCCTTCAAAAACAATAGGTATAATAGCCGATGTACTGAGTAGGTACTACATTTACTGGGCGACTGTAAGATATGCATATGGGTAGCATGCTTGAAATTCAGCTGTACTACATCTGCAATGTTATTACTGCCATGCAACAGTACCCGATGCTTCACTGCCATTCAGAAAACCTCTCCTGTGGCCTCATGGGATTGTAAAGTGTCCACCGAATCCACACTTCAGAATCTTGATTACTTACTGCCTTCTGATACTCTTGCCATACTGTTTTCTTGCATACTATAAAGTATGGAAGTATTTGATTTCGGATGCAGCAGCTATGTTCAATAGTGGGTAAATATGTGTGCTGGGAAACGAACATAAACATAGCGTTTTCACAAACAAGTTCATTATAACTGTCCCTGGAAGTCCATGTTGTGACAGTCATATGTAGAAGACTTCTTAAGGTGGCTTAAATTTAATTGGCTTTAAATATGCTTTAAAATGGGGTGTGCATGACATAAATGCAAAGCTCTTCAGGTGAAACTACAATAGTAGCCTATATCAATGTTAATAAAATATTACTGCTATAGTGTCAACATAAACTGTTTTTAAACTGTTGACAAATATGTAAAAATTGTAATATATGACCCTGGACGCTTACATTTCAAAGGGTGTATTTGTAATGTCGCAACAATACACTGTATATGAGTCAAAAATTATGCCAAAAATTATTAGGATATTATATATTAGAAAAATATTAAAATTTTAAAACATAAAAATTTTCTAACATAAATATAGAAAACTTAAGTTTCGATTTGTAACATGCATTGCTAGAATTATATTTTAATATTTACATTTTTTCCAGATTTTCAAATAGTTGTATCTTGGCCAAATATTGTTTCAGTCCTAATAAATCATACATCAATTGAAAGCTTATAGCTTTTTATGCAACTGTATATGATATATATAACCATATATGATATATAAATCTCTATTTTAAAAAATTTACCCTTATGACTGGTTTTGTAGCCCAGGGTCACATATAAAATGTTTTAATTTACATGACTATTTAACTGTGAAAAAAATAAAAAGAGGTGGGCAGTCAAGAAGGTTTATTTCGTACTCTCTGCCATTCGGTGACATCAATTTAAAAAGAATACATTTAGGTGATTGATAACGATTTATTTCTTGAGCTGAATGTTTTAATATGAGATATTTCTACGCTAAGCGGTGCTATGCTAGGCACAAGTGTCTGCCAGCCGAGTGATGGATGCTTCAGCCTGCCTATTTGCAGCTAACGTCATTTAATTCATGCAGAGGCTATTTTCTCTCTCCCGTCATCAGATAATGGCAATAAAGTCCCTTCCCCCACGAGCAAAGGTGAAATGTCCCGTGCTTTTAGCTTACTGACAATTGCTTATTGATTCAACATTTTAGCAGCCCGTTTCTGCCGTGACCCCCTCGATTCTATGCATTTCCCCATGACAAGAGGATTGCATGTCAAAGCACAATGAAATAGTAGCAGAAAGCGGCCGCTGTGTTTGTCTCATCAGCCATGCTAATGTTTACTCTCCTGCTTCTCTCCTTATCAGGCCGCTCCCTTCCCCAGCCCTGCCCTCCCTGCCCCCTCAGCATCTGGTTTCACGGGGAGTGGCTTTGCTGCTGGTCCCCTGTGCTCTATGTCTATGGTATCTCCGCAGTATCAGTCGCTAATGACCTTCACAAAAAAAAGTTCTCTAGCAACAGATTTCAGGAAGGACCAGAGAGAGGCCTGAGTGGATTTCTGATTGAAAGTGCCGAGTTGTAGCACCGAGCCTCCTACCAGTGTGGCTGGTGTGTGGGTGATGATGGAGGATCCTGTAAATGCTGGTGCCTTTCTCTTTTTCGGACGACACGTTCTGTGTCGACAAAGCTGGAAGCACAGATAAGGTCTGGGGAAGAGTTTGGAGACAATAAATCTCCTACGATGTTAGACAAAGGGTCACAGTGGGACAGCAATAAACAATTCATATCTGCTTTCATCTCTTTTGCTGTTGAGTGACAAGAAGGGATTCTCTGCTCGAACATGGGGAGACATTTTAAAGAACCGTTGTTGGGTTAAAATATGACTAATACCGAATGGAGATTTATATTGCCTTTTAATTAAGTAGCTCAGGATTCATTTGCTGTGAAGATTATGGATGCCATTATTAGTCATCCAACAAATGACTGCTCAGTTTTTGAGGTTTTTCAGATTTTATATATAACACACAAATATACACACGCGTTTTGCTGGGACTCGCTATAGACATAATGGTTTTTATACTGTAGAAAGCGTATTTTCTATTTCCCTACACCAACCTACCCCTTACAGAAAACCTTAAAAAAAACTTAATTCTATATGATTTATAAGCTTGTTTCGTCATGCAGGATAAATAAAGGTTTCAGATATATATATATATATATATATATATATATATATATATATATATATATATATATATATATATATATATATATATATATATAATTTTATATATAATTCAATTTTATTTTAAATTGTAAAATGTATTTATTTTTGTAATTTATTCCTGTGATACAAAACTGAATTTTTGCATCATTACCCAAAGTCTTCAGAAATGATTTCAGCTGATTTACTGCTTATTTGTTATTATAACTAATGCTATTATTATTCTGAATTTTTTTAAATCTTACTAATTACCCAACTTTTATTTTTAATCACCAAAGTTTATATTCTTATATTTTCAGCAGCTCTGCTATTGTTAGTGAGCTGACAGCATGCTGTTGCATTTGGCCATTGTGATGCATCTCATGCTGTTTTGGGGCGTTTCACAAGCTGGTGTGTCACCTTAAAATAGTTCAGTTTTTAAAAACATATCTTTCTATGAAATGCATTCTGCTAGCTATTTTTGCACACAGGAAGAGATCCATATCAGGACATGTGAACCCATTACCAGCCTTTCATTGCTGGTTATTTCAACATTTCTCCATTTTATCCATTGCACTCAGAGTATTCACTTTATCTTGCTTCGCAGGAATGCAAGATGGGAACACGTGAAAATGAATGGCAGATCAAGTCAGTCCATGAAGGGAGATACCTTCCTCAAAATGCATGAAACAAATGTCCTTTATGGTTCAAGTCAAGGTAGGTGTAGGACGTATTTCCTTCTCTGCAATCCAAATATAGATATGATGTACTATTAAATACAGTTTTGTGAAGAACCTTGATAGTCATCCGTTTCACATCATACATTGGCTTCTTGTCTTTTTAAAAGAAGCACCACTGTATGCTCGGGGATATGTCACATCTACTCAATGCCAGCCTTATGACAGATTCTCTGTAAAACTACAACATAAGCAACCCAAGGTCATTATAGTCTATTTGGGTGCACAGCAAACGTCTGAGATTGGTTTTAAGTAAGGGATATTATACAATCAGAGGGTCATTATCGCAAAATAAACCCCGATGGGGTGATCACGATCTGGGCTTGTACCACCCTGAGAGGGTTTGTTCTACGATAATGACCGTCTGAATGTACATTACCCCCGCTAGTTACACGGCTACTTAACAAAGAAATAAATACACAGGCTTGAAATGTTTATTTGAGGTTAAATTATTTTAATTAATCCTGTACTTGCGCTTCGGCCACAGAGAGACAAAAAACACAAAGCGCAGCTCTGCGGGAAACTACATACTTGCAATGCTAGACCTTGTAGAAAACACAATAATTAGGATTGTGAGTGACCTGAAACACATATTCATAATTTGTAATGCTACTAGTATGTAGATTACCATGATCTGTGCATTATTACATGGCAAAGACTAAATAATAAGCAGGTTGTAAATGCATAAACCATAGCAAGGCGTATAAAATGTATTCTGGATCATATTTTATTTGATCATATTTTAATTTAAATGCCATAGTTTTCGCTAATTTCAATAGCCTTTCATATAAACAAGATAGGATATTGGAAGGTTCTTCTCCTTTGAAAGTTAATCAGCCTATTTTTATCCTAACTATGCATAATTATAGAGTTTAACATGTTTTTCCTCTGCTGTCACCAAACCTGTCAGACAGCCCACGGTTAGAAACCTCTTCAATGCGGTATACAAGCTAAAGAGGGACAAAATGTACAGCAAAATATACTAAGAAATACCCCAACCTTCAGAATACACTTTAATATGCATTTGTTGAAAATAGGAATCTGCTGTGGCTTGGGATGCAAGCTAAGAATGATGATCAGCATGTGCACCAGCCAACATATAAAAACATGCTCCAACATCCATCATTGGAAAGTGGCTAATTACGTGATCATGTTTCAGCACATGAAGACATATATGCGGATATTGCTGCGCGCCAAGTCATTTTGAATAGTACGGCCATGTCTGAAGACGTTGGTTGAGTCAAGCCCAAACTGCTAACCGGTTCATTTGACCTAGTTGGACATGAACCCATTGTGCTAATGCTTTGACTGCTTTCTCTTTCTTTTTATACGTATGCAGTTGCAGATGCTTTTATACAAATCAAGTCACATTACAGACAAGATACATTTTATCACTTAATGAATTCACTGGGAATTGAATCCTCGATCTGAAGGCTGCTAGTCCCATGAACTTCTTGTTAAATTAATATATCTTCTAAAAGAAAAATGTAACTACACTAGCATATAGATTACTTTAAAGCCTATAGACATTTACTTCAACAGCCAAAAATTACATTTCTATCATCATTTATTTACCCTCATGTTGTTTTAAAACCAATAAGACCTCTTGAAGATATTTTGAAGAGTTATTGGTAGCCAATGTCTTCCAAAACAGGAAAAATAAAACAGGGAAATCAATGGCTACTAGTAACAATTTGGTTTTCCACATTCTTCAAAATGTCTTTTTGTGTTCAGTAGAAGTAAGAAACTCATACATGAGGGTGAGTAAATGATGACAAAGTTTTCATTTTCGGATGAACTGTCCTTTTAAGTTTTCATTTTAACTTCATAGAGATTTCATTTCATTTCTTATTTATTATAATATGAAATGAACAACATTCTCACCGAGCTTCTCAACTTTCACCGACAAGAAACTCAACTGTCAACTAGATTCAAGTAAAACAAGCGTGCAATGAGAAAAACTAGTAAATGAGCATCCAAAACACAACATATGCCGATGACTAGCAAGGTTGTAGAAATGCATTTTTATTAACCTTGTCTGTGTATTTTGTAAGGCTTTTACTATGATTTCTGAATCAGATTGTGAGAAATCCCAGCGGCACCCTGTTGCCCTATTTCACCAGGAACCTCAGAGGTAGTTAGATCAGGTAATTGACTCACCTACATAAAGTCTGGGATGAACAACACATTTATGCATTTGGCAGATGCTTTTATTCAAAGTGACTTACATTGCATTCAGGGTTCATTGCTTTCTTGCAAAAACAAACCTACGACTTGACCGTTTGAGCTACAGTAGCATGGAGTATATAAATCCAGATCCTGATATTACCTTTAAATTATTCAGGGCCTCCCTTTTATGCTGTCAAGATAAAATAAAATTTGTTGACTTTGTTGTCACCGCTGGTTACCGTCTAACTGAGCTGATTCTGCAAGACTGAGCGTATCACATCAGATTTAGTGACCCTCAATTTATATCCCACCTGGTGTACGATTAACAAAAATGAAATCAATATAGTGAAATATTCATGTTATCTGACTTGGCCTTAATGGTATGTTTTGCCAACCAGCTGTACCATAACTAGACAGGAAGCCATTTTGTTTTAGCCGTTTTATTGGCGGTGTTAAGGACTGGTGGGTGGTGTGCAGCAGAGAGGACGTGACATTGTCCCTGCAATAAAACTGTCCTCACAATACACTGCAGGCGTAGTCGTACCCACGCAGTGATTGGAATACAAACACACACATACAAACACGATTTAGCCATTTATGTATTTAGATGCACATGCACGCATTGCTTTAATACATCACCAAGTATCTTAAAATCACTCTACTGCTGATGCTGCTGTTTAATAAATAATATAAAAGCTCCAGCAATGATATCATTCCTTCAAACTTCTAAAAATGCTGCGAGATTCTTCTTAAATTGGTTATCAAACACTGCTATTAAAAAATACTTTTTAAGTGTGCATGAAATATTTCTCTTGGAAGTTTTTTTGGAGCAATGATGCTGAAAATTCAACTAAATGCATTATTTCTTATTTTTTTATTCAATTTGTAAAAAATCTGACACAAATTGCCAATCTTCAAGAACTCACTCTATTGCTCAAGTGGGCAAATATTATAAACGGATGACTAGATTGCTACTGAATCACGTGCCATGCAACCAATACAATTGTAGTGATAATTCTTGCAACACATATTTAATCACATTAAACTGATCAACTTATTAAATTCTACCCTAAATATGGCTAAAATAATACAATAATAATACAAAATATTACTAAAAAATAATAAAACAAATAAAATATAAAACTTTTTGAAATGTGCATGAAATGTGCTTCACGATTTATTTTAGTTTAGTTTTTACTTAATGTAAACATTCTGACAATAAAATTTTCCACATTCAAAAGATTCAATATCTTACTGAACTGCTTAGGTGGACAGATATTATCAAGAGATTCAATTGTTGCTACTGAATCATGTGCAATGCAACCAATATTATCCCAAGCAAACTGATCATTCTTGTTTGTTTTATATTTGATATAATGATATTATCACATTAAAGTGATCATTTTATGAAATTCTAGTTTATATATGGCTAAAAATAATTACCGGACTACATTTTGCATCATGTCATGTTCTTAAAATATGGTACCAATTGTGGTTATAGGTTGTAATGATAATGATGATGATAATAATAATAAATATTACCATATTTAAATGTGCATGAAATATGTATCTTGTAATCATTTTTGCATTTATTTACTTTTTTTACAGTTCTGACAGATACATTTCCCACATTCATAAGTTTCAAGAACGCACTGAATCGCTCAAGTGGTGCTTTCCTTGGAATGAATGTGTGTCGGTTTCAGTTTTTTCATATTTTGATTTATTTACCCACACTGCGATTGGAAAAAAGCCCTTGGCAGGGATGGAGCAATAGTGAGTATGCTTAGGATGCGAAAGCGAGCATGTACGAGTGTGTGGCAGGGAGAATCAAGAGGAATAAGTGTGCAGCTGTAGGGGAGGGTCAGGAAAGTGCAATCAGAGGGGATGGGGAAAGAGACAGACCTCCACAGGGAAAGAGGGAGCGCTGGGGGAGGGAGGCCGGAATGATGCGGAATAAGTTGTCACCGGAAAAGGACGTTTAAAAAAGTATCCTCTTCCAAGCAGGTGACCAGGACCTTCGCCAATAGATACGACAGTCAGGGCTTGAAACGCACATCCGAATCTGTGTCGGACGGGTTTTTAATGCGGTGTAAAATCAGGTGCGGGGGTAATGCAGAAATGTCATAATCTTGCTTCCTGCCGTTGGCCCATCTGCGCTGAGGATGGCCACTGGCCACAGGCATCAGAAGTCCTTACAGCATTAGACAGTAACCTCCTTTAGCCTCATAATACTGCATTAGTTTCTGTTGACAAACATGAGGAGAAGTGGTGGAAAATGTGATTATATTTCCAAAGTGGAAGTAAATCGCATTCCCGTTCTAACCCGTGGATTCTTTCGATATACAATGGCACATTCTGGCATCTGAAAATATATGAGGCACTGTATTCAGTCTTGCATCACGTCTAGCAGCACCAAATGATGTGCGATTCATCGTGAAACTCAAAAAAAGGGAAAGGTATTATAAAGAATTATTTCTAGCAAAGTTATAGTTTTTAGTTTGTTTAATATTTAATCTCATTAGATTGATATTTTATTAAATTCTACCTTGCATCATGTCTTTTAATAGCAAATGATGTGCAGTTCTCCATTGCCATGCAGGAAAAAAACAAAAACAGGCAATAACTGTGTATAATAGATGAAGAAGGTGCAGTATAGTGTGTGTGTGTGTGTGTGTGTGTGTGTGTGTGTTTTTAGTGTTGTCTTTTAGTGGTGCATGACGTTCACTCCTTTCCACCCAAGGGACAGGGTTATCCCCAGTTCAATTGTGCTATAAACCGAGGCTAATAACAAGAAACTAAATAGACAGATGATGAGTCCTTTGTCTAACAACTAAAAGCATATATATGTTAATTCAATGGACCTCTATACCTTAGTAATCAACTGAGGCAGAAGCTAAAAAAGCTCTAAATAAAAAAATATATATAAATTTATTTAATGCCAACACAAGTCCTCAATAAAAAAGACAAATAACCTAAAGTGTAAAAATATTTCTACAGTTTGAATGAGTAAAATAGAAGCCTTTACCGAGGATATTACAAATTAATACAAATTAACAAATTACAAATTAATGCAAAATGTTTTAAAATTAGAACATCAGAAGATGATTGGTATTGTTTTTAAAGAACACTGCTTCTAATGTAAAAATATGCTAAAAAAAATATTATGACATGACAAGGTTTTGATTTTTGTGAAGTGATGGTTCTTCCAAAAATATGGCTTGTTTTAAGTTCAGTTGTGTTAAATTGATAGTTTTATCAAATGCCATGCAATATCTAATACATTGTATATATACATACATATTTTAATTCCTTACTGAAAATAAAAGCCTGCATGCCACAAAAGCTGTGTCAAAGGCAGGAGAATCTTAAACACATGTCAACTATTAATTTCCTTGTCCATTTAAAGCTTTAATAAGGAAACAAAATCATGAACAATGTATGACATTCGTGCCAGTGTTAATAGGATCGTGAATTCTGCCAGCAGCCCTGAAGAAACTCCAGCACTCCTTTGAAACACGCAAAAACACGCCACAATTTGGCGGGCGATAGGGACTGACACCTCGACCCCTTGCTAGCACTGATAAAACCACTTCCTGTATCCCACTGGAATAGCTACTGTCTTTTCACATTAGTCAATAATGACTCAGGTATGAAAAAAAAACTATCTGGTTCAAATGACAGCAAGCCACTGGAGAATGAGCAACAAAACTTGCTGACTCATTCACAGCCCGCAGTCAATTTAAAACATAAATCCACCCTGTAACTCTTAAATCATGCCGATCTATTGAAATTACCCATCAGGGCAGTATTTTGTGGGCATGACTAAAAGTTAATAAATCAGCGCTGGTCAGAAAGGGAAAAGTGTGATTCAGTCTTAATGAAATCTAAAGCCAACCTGACCTCGGTCTCACTCAAGCTTGATGTTGATGCTTGACTTTTGCCCAAACAGCCCTGTTACGTTATGAATTTCCATTAACGGGGTGTGAATAATGGACCACAGATGTTGCATATATTATCATATTTATATTATCCTTGCACATGTATCGTGGGGCAAATTTAACAATGTCTAAGCAAACTGAGAATGAAAATATAATTCATCAGGGGGTCGATTGCTAGTGATGGTCTTTGCGTATGTTATGATGTTTCAGTAAATGATTCAAACATGCCTTTTGAATTTGCGTGTAGTTCTTTAAAGCCCAAAAAGTGAAGGAAATGGATCAATAAAAGAGCAGATCAATACTAATGATGTTATTGACAGAACCTCCCCTTTAAATTCTTGTGATTACCAAGACGGTTAATGGAGAAGCAACCAAATGCAACAACAAAAACCATCTAATTACTCCAGTGGTCGCCCACCCATATGTTAAAACAGATTAAAGGAACAGTCCATCCAGAAATTAAACATCAAAGTCATTTTCTCATCGTAATGTGGTTTCAATCACAATATAAATTATGAAGTGAAGGATGTATTTGTCTGAATCCATGCAGTAGCTTATTGTAAAGAACAGACTAAAATGTAGGTATTTATGCAAGTTACGTTAGGTAAGTTTACATTTGTGAGGCTTTTGTATGCTTTTTTAAGTTTGAAAGCATTAGGTCTCAATAATTATAACTGCATGGCAAAGAGTAAACAGCAAACGGATTTTTGGATAAATAATTTCTTCGATTTTTTTAGTAAGTATGTCACTTATTTTGAGAAACTAAAGAGGAGCATCCTATACATCTCAAATTTCTGTGTAAATCTGAAGTACCCTGACTGTGTTTTCTGCACTACATGGCAAAAAGTAATTGTTAAATTAAATTAAATTTCAGTCTGAATTTATTGTGATAAGCGAGAGAAAGAGCTTTCTATTTCATTGTTCTTGCAAATATACAGTGCACTGTGCCCTCCTCCTTTTAAAAAAAAAATTTAATCTGAAACTCATCATTTTGAATCAGCCTAATGAGTCACCCAACGAATCAGTTGAACTATTTGTAATAAAAAATGCACAGTCCATATTTCTCCAAATTAAAATATAAATTTTTATGTTTAAATTTAGTATAGTTAGGTTAAAAAATTAATCAAGTACTAATAGAACTGTTCATGAAATTATTAAAGAAAAACAACAATTGCATTAAAGCTGATTCAATATGGTTCTTACTATTCCATCGCCAATGGTTTGTGCATGTGATGACCTACAGGGTCACTGTGTAATTCATAAATGCCCTTCTGAGGATGTTTTAGATATATTTGAAGACGTAAGTGTTAATGCTTAAATGTAAAAATATCAGTAGTCAATGACAAATTGAAATCTGCTAAAATTGCTACAATTGCGACATCTAGGTGTGTGGTTAATAAATCAATGCACTTTAAAGTAATGCTAAACTTATAGGTATACTTGAATTATCATTTAAAAAAGCGTGCCTTAATAAAGTTTTAGAGGTGCTGTGATGTATTAGCCAGATAGCTAACACGATGTAGTAGTACTACAAGCAAACATGCTAGCAGATATTGTCATATCTTGTGGAACTGTGGACTTATTCAAGCATGTTGTTCATGCAGGAATACAGTGCCACTGAGGAAAAGCTATATGTATGTGCTAAAAGAAGTATTAACAACAGATTATAAACTCTGATTCACTTCAATATGAAAAGCTCCTATAGTTATAGTTTGCAGCCATTTCTGCTAAATCCAGTATTAGTTCGTAAAGAATCCGTAAAGATATTCAGTCGTCCTAGACTTTCAGTCACTTTATGCCAGAATCATTCATCTTCGGTTTCCAAATCACTAACAAATTCATAAAAACTGTGCATCTTAAGCGAAACCTTCCGCCTTCAGTTGAACCTCTGAAAATACTCACTACTCCATCTTCTGCTGAGCTTTGAAAAAGCAAAAAGAGCCAACCAAATCAGTTCAGGCTCCCAGCCCAAGTGTCAGTGCTCAAAATTCATTTTATACTATTAGAAAGCAGTTTTACCCAATTCCTGCACGTCAGCAAATCTGCCCGGCGTTCATTTAGTGCAATAACCCTGCAACTGAATCATTAAGCTTTCATTTATCTCCTAACACACTGTCTTTATGATGCATCTCATTTATCCTCCATCTGCTACAGTACCTGTGGCCACCGCTGCTCATTCCTTTCTCTGTATACTCTTTATGTCCTCTTCCAATTCCCCCAACCAGAGATTTGGGAAAATTCCACTTCCCTCTCTAACCCTACTGCAGTTTCATTGGCTGCCACTGTATACCTGCAGCGCCGTTCTTCCAGTTTGGACCCAGCCACCGCCTCCCTTCCATCCGCGACCTATCGTGACCTATCTGTTGCATCTGTTGTTGGGCAGCGGCCAACTTCACATACATAGCCGTATATTTCCCTCTTCCCCCTCTGCCAATTATTATCTACCTGTTCCGGCCCGTCGGCTGACAAGACACCTACTGAGTTCACTTTCCCCATGAGCTCAGCTCTTGCTGCTGCAGTCAGCTGTAGCGTTGCTCGCTGCTTATCATTCTGATACTTTCTCTGTGTGTCGCGTCGGCTACCGGGGTTCCCTGCTTCTATCCCATCTGTCCTGAGAATTAATCCCCCACACGCTCGAAAAAAACCTATTTTGAGTATCTAACAGGTTTGCAACTGATCAACTGGAATAAGTCACAAATCAGCCGTTTTGATACAGTATAATAGGCCGGAGTGATCAAGAACATATTTCTGGCAATCAAACGTGTTTCTTACTCACTGTATGCCTCCGTCACTCTAAAAACTTTCATTAGTTTATTATATTATTACGCTTTCTCTAGTCTATGGCGAACTGGTAAGTGACATATTCTCTTCACCATTCACTAAATAATAACTGCAACCAATTAATTTACTCATATGCATTTTTGTCTTTTTGCTAGGTCGTTTTGTTTAATTTTTTAAGGAGCAATTATATATTCTCCTAGAACTGCGAATGAAGTTACAGATCAAAATGTGGTTCATAACGGGTTCATAACCTGTCTATGGTCATACTTGCAGCTGAATTATATTCTGTGGGCTCTATTAGCACTCGTTTAGTATCAATTAGCACAACGTGTCTGACCTCTCCTTTTCTGGACAAAACTGGGCAAGATGCAGTATGTGATGCCACATAATCTTAGCTTTCCTGGCGCTTGTGGGTAAATTAGGTTGCCAACTTTCCAGTAAGACCGCACCTGTGGTTTATTACTATCACAAGTTATTATCTGGACAACATGTTAGATGCAAAACATTCGTTCCTTTTACCATCTTTAGAAATGCTATGAAATTTAACACAAGACAACCGTCAGTGGTTCCAACACACATTAAACGGGTCCTAATTTATTGGTACTTAATCATTTGCATACGTTTTTTCATGTTGTCACGCTTGCTTGTTCGTTTGTTTATTCATTTTCATGCATTCAACATCAAACAAACATGTGGTGTTTTTTTTCTCATTCATTCAGCCAGCTAACTGAAATATACACATCATGTGGAAAACTATGTCCTGCATTCAAATGACTTGAGACAAATTGATCGCTGCAGTCACACGGAGTATGCTCCGTATTCTCAAACATTTCAGTACTTGACCAGAGTCTGCGAACGTGACCACCAAAACTGTTTAGTCAGTTCTTCAAAATATCATCTTTTGTGTTCAACAGAAGAAAGAGAGTCATGTAGGTTTAGAATGAGCGAATCATAATCCCTTTAACATACCTAATCCTGAAGGCACAACAAGTTGTTTCGCACTCCATAATGCACAACTCACTGCCTATATCGTTTACGTTAGGAGTCTTAAACATGACTTTCTGCTTGAAGCCTGTTAACTGAGAGGCAAAGAAAGAAAGAGAGAGAGACCTAGAGACACAGACGTTCAACCTTGCCTCTCTCAAGGACATCACAGGGCACAGTGAAGCACAGCAATACATTGTGCACGTTTAGTATCTGGATTTGAAATCATTTTGTCACCCCATACACTTTAATAACATGCGTTACATGCGTGCTTGCTCTGTCGCGAACCGTATCTGCTTTTCAAAGCGCACAGTCTTCACTTCGCTCGTGAAATGACTTCTCTGTCGTAGATACAGATTTAGTCACACTATTATTGCATCTCAAACATATATCAGGTGAGACCGAGGCTAGTCGTTTTGCTTTGGTGAATATTTCTTAGGGTAGATTTATTTTCTTGAGGCGGTTTCAGTATGGGCTGCTGATGCTTTAAAGTCTTGGCTTCAAAATAGCTATCGAACATTTCCCTCGCCAAGAAAAGAATTCAATGAAGACACGGTGACCTTTTGTGGTGGAGCAGGCGTCTTGTCGCACTATAAGGGGTATGTTGTCACAATATAACAAGACACTATAGCCTGTTATAGTTTTGGGCAGTATTTAAAGAGTATGCGTGTTACGAAATGCAAAACAACGAATGAAACATCATACTTTTTGTCTATGCGTTTAAAGCCAAAGCACAATTTTGTTTAATTGATCTGTTGACTCGGTATTTCATAGTTATTGATTTAAAGCTCTTCTCCTGTGTGACAACTAGCCCCGGTCTCCACAGGCCTATTATCAGGATGATCTGCCATTGATATTCAGTTCCATTTTCTGAAGCTTCCTTCAGAAACATGCAAACGTGAGAAATGAAGTACGCTGATTATCAGAACGAGGCTGCTGCGTGGACTTCTTCACCCGAGTCATAAATCCAGAGGCTTTCTAATGCGAAATGTTGGAAATGTGGCCGCTGTTGGAATATAATGCATCCCCCACCCGGCTTTCGTGAGAAATACTTCAGGCTGCAATTATCCCATTCAATCACACTCATTCATTTAATGTCAGACCTCTCCCCTATACAAATGAAACCTAATATCGAAAGGGGCAAGGTCAATGAATTCCGTCTGATTTATCCTTGCTCGTCTCCGCTATGCACAGACACGCTCGCCCTGCGCGCGCCCACAGTCCAAGTAACCCGTACACTTCCCTCACCGCGCGACCGATACGTCACAGTGATGTTGACGATTACATAAAATGTGATTATTGCCCAATCATGTCGCATCAGATTCGCGTCGAGCCATTAGCACCTTTAGAAGCAGGACTAATGGTGTATATGTTTAAAAGCACTGTGGCAGCAGCGTGCGGCGAACGCGCGCGTCACGTATAATTGCGAATTCTCCAAATCCAATTATCTGTAGATTACATTTCTATGTTGCGTCTGATAAGAAAAGGCTGATGTCGGATGCTCCGGGTCTCCGGGGGGGAAAAAGGGAAGTCTTGGGCTGATTCTGGTCCGAATGACTTTTACGGATGAAGCGAATGAAGAAGACGCGCCTCTTTGGGTTGGGTTGTGAAGTTGCTGAAATAACCTGTGTGTGTGTGTGTGTGTGTGTGTGTGTGTGTGTGTGTATTATATATTTTAACAAACATGTTAATGTACATATCTCTCTTACATCCCCATCCCCTCCACAAAAGCCCCCTTTTTTTTCGCTCCCTAGCAAGCGCACCACACGCGCGCACACTGATGAGTGCAGTGCACTGGGTTCAGGCGTTTCCTTTACGATATTTCATTGATGTCCGGCGACGGAAAATTCGCGGAGGCTGGGCGACGCATCAAAGCCTCAAGGCCCACCTTCGATATTATAGGGGGAAAAAAATAAACAATTAAGTCGCTATACCGTCGCGACTACAAATAGAAATACTTCGGCGGCCATGTTGCATCCGTTTAGCTCAATCGGGCGATTCGTGCAACAATATTACACCCTTTCGTATTTAACATCGCGGGTAAAAACGGAACAAAGCGTGCTGCGATAATCGCACATATCCCACCCAAACGATCCAAACGCGTCCGATGAAGACGTGCATGCATCCAGAACAGGGCTTTAGCGGAGATGCTCCAAAATTGCCAGGCGCAAAACCTAATAGAGTTAATAAGGTACGGAACAAGGCACAGGCGAATGCTATTTTCGTTTAACAAAAAAAAATGGGTGTTAATAATTAATGACGCGGTGATCATAGAATTAGATATCGGGATGGTGCGTATCAGTGTAAGGATGCTGGCTAACTATCCGCAGCCGTCTGTACCCTAGATCACACTCCTGGGCGACATGTATCAAAGATGGTCTGTTTGCATGCATGCTAATGTAGGGGGGGCTCATTTCGCGAATTACGCCATATAAGCCGATTTTATCGATAAATCGATCCACCGCACATGGAACGGCGCGCGCGCGCGAGCCGCTATTAAAAACGTTAATTATATGCGCGATCTGGGAGACGGTTACATTAGCGATTGCGCGACTGGGGAAAAAAAAAAAACATCGCAAGATGTACGAAAACCGTACCGTGCCCATAAATGCCCAGCCGTGAGCGAGCAGCAGTGAGATGTCAGCTGCTGACGCCCGGTTGCGGTGAGGAGACGGGGGATATGGGAGGAGATGAAGGATAAAGCGTCAGAAATACAGACTTACACTTCGTAGTTCCTGCGTGCGATCCTTCATTTTTCCCCGCCGTGCTGGCCAAAAATGTCGCTTGAGATGTCCGCTGCGTTTGTGGGTTTATTATCAGCGAATGTCTGGCTTCTGTTTAATTTCCGACAGATTCAGGTGGTTTCGGGAGAGAAAAAGGGCGCCCTGTTCTTCCCCCTCTGCGCTATTTCACGCCTTTTTGCCTTTTCCCTGTTCCTGCTTCTGTGATGGTGTGTCCTCCGTGGCGGTGCAGTGATGCCCCGCAGCGCGCTCTGACTCCAGCACACGAATGCGATGCCGAACGCGGTACTGATGCTGCAAAAAAAAAAAGAGGTGGGGAGGGCGATGCAGAGGGCTGGAGCGCGTCTGCGCATGCGCCCCGTCTCACTTTACCTGCCGCCCCTCCCCCATTCCACTCGCTTGCTGTACTGCGCGTCTCCGCAGCGCGTAACAGCCTCGCGCTCCCCATGATAACTAGGGAACTGTAGTTTTAGAGCGGTAGGCTCTTTTAGGCCCGACGAAATTATCGATGCGGATCGATTTAGTTCTAATACGAGGTGGGTCGCTAAACAGGATTTCAAGTAGTTATACGCTTTAAAATCTTAGTGTATCCGAATTTACCTCAGATGCCAATTATGATGAGTAGAAAGAGACATCTAGCTATATTAAAACAGTCAATGCATCATTCTGCAATATAAATAGGCGTGTAGCGGATACAAGTGAATATCCAGCTGTTTGAGGGTAACATAAATTACAACCTGTTTTACCACGATAATGTATTTCCGAACAAAACTTTCTGTTTCATGAGAAATAATGTAAAGTGGGACTTAAATGTGTTTATTGGTACAAGCAGCTACAAAGGAAAAAATACTGTTTATCAGTACCAATACATTTAGTGATTTCAAATATAGACATTTCATTTTATGTTTGAGTTTTTTTTAGTTTATTGGGTTTTAATATGAGCCAAACTGTAAATTATCGGGTCTCTGATATCTATAGCAATTAGTTTGATCACATTATGTCTTTAATTTTTACTAAGATTATATGCATCTTCGAGCAATTAAAATTTAAAACATTTTTTCTTCTATGATTTCATATGTAAAGATGAATTTTCTTTAGATTGCATCAGTACTAATATCAATGTAACAATTTCGATATCAAAAAACAAGACAAGGAACATGCATTATAAAAGTTTTGATTTTATGTTTTGACTTTAAAGCATGCAAAAATGTATGTAGTTGGACTAGTTTAACTGTTGGAGTCCTGGTTGAGCAGGAGTAGGGTGGTTATCCGTCGGTCTTGGTTTGAAGTACTTGAATCGTGTCCCAGAGGGAATCTTCTGGAGCAAATGATCTGGGTGGGAGGGATCTTCGATGCATCTTTGTGCCCCAGTTCCCTGTCCTGACCCCGCAGAGCTCAGAAATGTAAACAGCAGGAGCCGGTTTAAAGGATATATGCTTAATAACAAAACACCTTTTTCTAATCCCATTATCAAATGTCTCCAAATCAGGCACAGATATCACAGCCTACAGTATTGCAATTAAATTACATTTTACTTTTTTTTTTTTTTCACACAGATGCTTCTGTAAAAGAGATTCATGGAACATACAAAATATAATTGGCTTTAAATATGTTCATCAGTCATCTGTGCTCTTTCAGTGGTTCAACTCATTATTAACCACGAGGCTTTTAATGTATAAATCACGCTAAACATTGATACACATGTGCATAGTAGTTATCAGTTCAGACTCTCTCTTTTTTTTTTTTTTTAAATAAGGTCTCTAACAGCAGTAATTATCACAAACCAGCTTTTGGGAGGATTGGGCCTAAATTATTGAACTGAACACAGCAGGAGGTCTTCAGGAAATGCAGCCCATGTAATGCTGGTGCTGTTCTGCAGGGGGCGCTGCTTGGCTCAGAAAAAAAAAAAATTCTATTTAATCTGTATCGAACCTATATCATAAATCTATAGATATAAAGAACTGTTACATTTAGTATGCTTACACTTTCTTTTGCTTTTTAATTTTTTTCGAAAAAACATTCTCATAACCCATTTGATCCCTTCCCTGCTATTCTTGTAACGTCGGTTTAATTATTGTTATTGCTCAGACCTCATTTCAACCCCTTTGAGTGAAATAAGCATGCGCCAAGCTAAAGTCTGACTGAAGTGAGCACTAGACAATAAAAAAAAACGCTAGACGCAACAATATAAATCTTTTTTTCAACAAAGTTTTTTATTGCATCTGAAAGCATTCCCTTTTTAAAAATCGTAATAAGGCAGCTGTTGTATACATGTATACAATTATAAACTAAAATACTGTATGCAATTAACAAATGAAGAATACTTTTTTGAGAAGCAGGTAAAATTATAAAAAAAAATTAAAAACCTGATAACATTTTGTACATTTGTCTAGAAATACATCAATGATGTTTGATTTATAGCAAATTATCTTTACATTCTGCAGTTGTTGAATTATTACAGAAAAGACACTTTTCTTCCCAAATCTTCCGATTTTTAAAGGAAACGGACTGTTCTTCGCCAACGGCCTGGTAATATTTTAGAGCACCATCACCACCTGGCGTAGGAGTGTATTTCTCACAATAAGCCCCTGTAAGACTCGGGCCACACTTTACAGAGTAGGAGACCATAAAAGAGCCATGCTTCAGATTAAATGACTCCTTCCTTTCGGCTTCTTGCTTTGGGATCAAAGAAGCTTTTCCCAATAGATCGTCATCCCACGGTTGTCACGATCCCACACCTCAAACTGCACCGGCCTGTATAAGCATAAAAATCGTATGAAGTATAACAGTTATTTTTATCACCCATTTTCAAACTGGAACTCAAGCGACATTTTGCAAACATAACCGCTTACGTTTTTCACCAGATCCACAGTTTGAAAATCGATCTTGAAGTTCCACTGTGGAAAGTTGTTGTTCCAGATCACAGGGCTCTCGTGCGAACGGGTTCCGTAGAACACTTTCACATAACCATCGGTTTTAGAGAAGTAGTCTCCCCATAATCCCTTACCGCTCAACACGGTCACGATCATCGTGGCCACTCCTGGCTTATTCGGGCAGCAGTTGCTATCGACGCTTTGATGACCGTTGCATTTGCAGGCGCAGGTATTGGTACGATGGCCCACTTTGCAGCTGGAGGGGCAAGCGACAGATAAGGAGCTTTTGGTGATGTACTTGCTAATGGCCGCCTGTAGACTGGCTTGTTTAGCTGGGTCGTTTTTCACCAGCATATGCAAAGAGCTCAAAGTGTAGGAGACCACGCCAGGGATTTTCTTCAGTGACTTGAGCCACACGCCATAACCGCTACTGTTGCTTGGATTGAAGAGGATGTCTTGCTGCTCACCGTTGCCGCCCAGTATTTCAGTGACTCGGTTGGAGAAGGAGCCACTGAAGCTGTTGCCCCTCTCCAGTTGCTTTTTTTTTTCCCGGCAGTACTTTGTCTCCGCCTCCACCTTCACGGCCTTAATGACAGCCGACGCTTCGGCAGTTAAGCAGTCGCTCACGGCATGCACCGACAGACCCTTCATGGAAACCTGGCAGGTCTTCACAGCGGTGGTTGAATGTACTTTGCCGCCCAGGTCGACTCGCCGCAAGAAGTGCGTCCCATAGATCGAGATGAAATGGTCGTACCTGCTTTCTGACTGGCTGTCGTATTTAGCAGGAAGTGATGTGACGGACTTTAAAAATTCAGCGGTTAGCGGAGGATCTTCCTGGAGACGAAACCTGTGAAAGAAACTTTTTTTTAATTGGGTTTTCCTGCCTTAGCGGACAAATATAATCCTGGGAAATCTTGTAAAGCATTTTATGTTGTTGGATGCCTGCTTTATATAGAGAAAAATAATTGTGACATTATAGAGATTTCTAGTCGGATTAAAAGACATAGATTACTGTTTGTCTGGCAGACATGTTTACAGTATAGAGTTCTGCACTCTCAGGAAAAAACTCATACTGGTACGAGGTACAAAAGTATACTTTTTGAAAAGGTACTACCTCAGTGACAGCTTTTGTACTTTTCTGACGGTTGATCTTATCATTTTCATTGTCGCTTCAAAAAAAAATTTTCTCCCACGTTCACTGAAACAAAATCTAATCTTCAGTGGTTGTCTAATCAAAGTGGTTGCAAACAATTCTATTTCTTGTTGAAAGTTAGTCGACTAAATTTATTTAAATGTATCTAAAATAAATTGATTGCAATCACTGACCTTAAAAAAGTTTGCAAATTCGATTAATAATTTCTTTCAGCGATCCATTACACACTGTACTTCAATCAGCCTGGTTTTCATTACCGACAAAGAATTTATATTTTGCTACCCTTTCTAAGGACTATATGTTGAAATATGCAGCTTTATCTCTAAAATTGTGAAATTGTAGCTTTATATATCCAATTATTTCAACTTTTTTATTTAAATATAGCCTAGTTTTAAAATTTCAAAGTGCACATTTGTAAAACCTAATGTAATGATTTGCATATTTATGAGGTCAATAAATCTGCAGTATAATACTTTTTGTCTGTATTTGTAATATTAAATAAAAAATTCTGCCAGTTTTGGAACAAAACATTTATTTATTTATTTGAACACATAAAGGCGCTTTATGGTTCCATGAAGAATCTTTAAGATCTATGGAAGCTTTCCTTTGCGCTAAAGGTTCTTTGCCGTGGAGGAAGATTCTGTAGAGTATTAAAATGTCTTTCACACTACGAAAAAACGACAAACTGTTCACAAACGGTTGCACGCACAAAATGGTTCTTCTGTGGCACTGCTGTAACATAAACCCTTTGTATGCTTCATTTTGGAGAGTGTAAAAACCTTTAGTACAATTTAAAGCTTCCACAGGCGTTGAAGCATCTTCATAGAAGCATAAAGAATCAATAAAGAATCTCTATTTTAGTTAATAATAAACAATTGCTAGAGGCTTCAAAATCGCGCATACACCAGAACTTACGAGTAGTAGCGACAGGAGAAGGAGTGGCTCGTGAAGGAGTACTTGTCTTCAGCTGTGAGGCTTTTTGACGAACTTGGCCGAAGCGTGAATGAGTGCCACCGACAGCCACTCCTGCCACCATGGGCACGCTCAGCCCGATCTTCCAGCTGGCACTGGCTGAACTGGTGGTGTCCTTGATAACCGAGCTGGCCGATTCATACAGCTTGGAGCTGAGGCTGCGCTTGCACTGGACCTTCATTCTCCAGTCAACCACAGAAGATGGCAACTTCTGCTTCTCGTTGAGCAGCGTGTTCATACACAGAGTGCAGTTGCCATGATCTCCTCCGGTCATGTAGGTCCGCACGTCCACCACGAAAGCTCCAGTGGTCTTCATTTGCACAATGTCAAAGCCTTCTCCCACCAAATTATGCCCGGGCACGAAGGAAGCTGCACTCGGTGTGCTGGGGGCGCTTTCGCAACAGAGGGCGATGGGAAGACAAAGGAGCAACAGCAGGGGAGCCATTAGGAACTGCAGGCTGAAAGAGAGAGAATTGGTAAATAGAGGAATTTTAATTATAAGACTTTAATGAAATAAGCAGACTTTATGAATAAGCAAGAACTAAAATGTCTGAAAAAGAAGAAAATGCAAACATATATACATTACACATGCAGTATGAAGCTCATATAAGGCACTAATGCTTTGCCGGTTGATGGATCACTGCAGCTTTTTCAGGTACACAATGATGCCACATTAAAGCCACTAGATATTTTGAGTGCAGCAAATATATTACCTCTACATTATTGCAGTTTCCATCACTGCGCTACACCGAAAAACAGTCTGCTTTTCAGAGGCTTCACAGATAATTAAACAATAAACATGTCGAACACTCCGGTTCTGCTTGCAGAGACAGTTGCTAAATTTAAAAACTCTCACTTTTTCCATGACATCCAAAGGAGTAAAAATCATGAAATCAACTCTAGAAAGACACAGGCTACAGAATCGTATCTTCGTATCTAAAACCTTCACTAAATGACATTTTTAAATGTATAAGTTGGAGATAAAAGTTGTCGAAAATTCATCGTAAGCATATATTAAGTTAAAGTGTCTCTAAGCTGTGATGCAAGTAAAAAGGCATAGTGATCCGTCGCAAAAAATGCGTTGTAAATAAACAGACACCCAAAAACGCATTCACTTTGCTATATTTTTAAATTAAATGAAATTACTCAGTTAAAGGCTAAAGAGAGGGATATTAAAATGCTTAACGGTAGAGAGGTGCTTTCGTACAATTCACAAAATGTTTAATAAATGAAATAATAAGCCAAGCATGCTAAACAATAATAAGCCAAACATACCTAGTTGAGATGTTTCTTAACAGCCTTGGTAGGAAAATGGTGAAAAACTGTTAAATAACACCAGTGTTAAGAAAAAAAAAAGGGGAACAAAAAGAGCAGATTCAGAAACACCAGTTATATGTTACCTTCACACTACCCACCCACAGTATCAAGACAGACACATACATTTTTTTCTTTTATTTCTTTATATTTTTCTATGGTATATCTCTTTTTAGTCACCCTGCATGGCCTGTGAGCAGTAGACTTATTTATACTCTTTGTAGGCCATCTATTAACATGCAGTCAATAAAATCAATAATACTTGTTTAGTTTTACTTCGTTATTACAACTGTGTTTTTTTAAGAGGTTCTGCAACATCAAAATAGCAGAAACCGGTTCGGTATGAGATGCAATAACACAACCTGGAAATGTTAGGTCTTTTAAATCACATGAGCCAATATTTTATTCAAAATAGAGCATAAATCAAATTAAATTTGACACTTTTATTCACTAAATAAGCTCATTTTAAATTTGACGCCTGCTGCTACAGTTCTCAATACGTTGGCACAACGCATACAAAGCGCTGAAAAGGCAAGACATTTTGAAAAGATTCAGCTGGAAGAACATCTAGCAATTAGGTTAGTCGACATCTGTAGCATGATCAGCTATTATCATTAAACGTAAAGACGACCGCAAATTCTTTAGCAGCTGGAAACCTATATTAGACAAGAATTGGACCAAAATCCAACAACAACTCCTAACCTCAATGCCATGACATCTTCTAACTGTTTCGAAAAGAAGAGGGAAGGCAACCCTGTGGTAAACATGCCCTGTCCCAACTATTTTGAGACCTGTAGCAGCCTTCAAATTTGAAGTGAGCTCATTTTGTGCATTAAAACATTTATTATGTTATCTATGTTCTATTGTGAATAAAATATCGTCTCATTTGATTAGAATTTTCTTTAGCTTTCAAAGAATGTCCCACCGTAAGTATGAGAGAACCCTGTTTGAAAGCTAGGGTTTGTACTGCGGCCTGCATTTCTCAACGGCAATGAGGTGCACTTACCGCTAATGAATCATGACATATAGTCTTCTGCTAGTAAGACTCACACTGCAGGGTCATGCTAATCAAGATTTGGTATCAGTCTTGATTCAGTCCTCTGTCTGCCGTGTTTAATGCATTAAATTGCAGACTGTTGACCTCTGCACTGACTGCGATTGGCATCTCTGTATCCGTGCTTGATTGGTTCTTATCTCACTTACTTACTGAAAATTCCTACCAAGTCAATTGGAAAGGGTCAGTCTCTGTACTCTGCTCTTAGGGATTTTTGAGGAATGAACCAACCACTTATTCTTTGCTTTTCTTTGTTTTGAACCTGATAATAGCTGTGCAAGTTCAGTAGTAAACATTATTGAATCTCTTTGAATGGGAGCAGTACGATTATTGCTGTGGACACTTATCTCTTGGGCTTTTTTCCGCATTTATCTCACGTTTAAAGAAACAGTACACTCGAAAAGGGAAAACATTTGCTAAAACGTGTAACACTGGCCATTCAAGATGTAGATGAGCATGGAACAGATTTGGAAAAATAGCATTGAATGGGTGCCGTCGGAATTAGAGTCCAAACGGGTTAATAGCACAATTGAGAATTATATTGTTGGCAGAAGCAGGAGTTAAAACATGCAGCTTTTCACTAAACAAGGTGTAAACTGATGAACTGGAGTGGTGTGGGTTACTTCTGGATTATTGTGATTATTTTTATCATCTTTTATTCTGATGGCACCCATTCACTAAATTGGATCCGCTAGTGAGCAAGTGACGCTAAATTATTCCAAATACGATTAAGAAAGAAACTCAATCCACATCTTAGATGGCCAGAGGGTGAAGAAATATTCATTTTTGGGTCAGCTATTCCTTTTAGGATTTTATTATACCAAGATATTTGTGTATTCTTAATCAACTTCAGTTAATGCAAGCATTCAACGCAACAGCATTCACAAAATATCTGACTAAACAACTTTTGAGTGAGACAGAAGTTTTTCACACTTCTTGTCTGCAGAGTCTGCAAAAATGGTGTAAACCGCTGGTTCTCTTATCATACCATCAAGCATTTGAAAACGATTAGGCTTTGACTCTTCACTTTCAACCATCTCACATTTATCAAACCACATTTATTTCATTGCAGTGTTCATGTATCTTATCATACCAGTAATTAATACATTTACAGCACTAATTTATTTGAAGGTTCTCAGGGTGCTCTCAAACCTCGGCCCCAAGACTCTTGAGCTCACCTAGGACACCAACTAGTATTAAACAAAGCTAAAAAAAAATTAAATGATTAAAAATAATGAATCAATAGTCTGTGAAACCTTCAAGAAAATTGTTACAGTTACATTTTCCCCCCTCGTGCACTCAAGAACAACGAGGTTTCACACAGCCATTGATCATAGCAGCGAAAACTCTTTATATGATTAGATTCATTTATTCTGAAGCTCACTTTCTATTTAGCTTCTAGTCACAGGTTGTGGTGGCGGCCAAGAACAAGCAGGGCAGTTGTGGGCAAAACGGAGTCAGAAATTACATTTAAATCCACAGGAGCAGATATATATACATACTCGGATGTGTTTAAGAGTACCCTCAGCCTTCAGGTCCAAAAACGGAGGTAACTTTCAGGGTATTCAAGTAGTCATAGCAGCTTCCTCTCCGGAGTAGGTTATGTTTCAGGGTTAGCTTTACTGACGAGACCGCAGTGGATGTGACAGATTGTGCATTTCATTATATGTGATTGCAATAGAATTCTTATATGTTTATTATATTTATATTTACGCTTTCTGCATAAATGATAAAACACTTTATAGCAAGATATTATGTTTATATTTGATTATCAACTCACTTAAGGATCTGCAATTTCTATAATTTGATCATAAAAAATACATATCTAATTTTGCATCAAACGAACAATATCATTTTTATTTTCATGGGTTTGAGATCAAATTGAACGTTAGGTGGCAATGTGCATGAAGCATGTAAATGACCTCTGAACAGAAGAAGAAAGAAACCGCATGCGCGCTTTTTCTTAGCGCCGCTCTCCTTAGAGACTTGTCGATTCGTTGCTCTGTTGAGAATGTCTTGCGTGTTAACCAGGGACATGCGTGTTTTTGGAACCGGCATACCTCGAGTAAGCAAGGTTTGGGTTAATCAACCAAGAGCTCAGAGTTTAGCCGATGGTAGATTAACCTTGCTTTCTGGAACACCCCCCAGAGACTCTAGGGCTAATGTTACGAAGGTAAGTACATGTGCATGTTCACTTCTGTGTTCAATAAGCTGTTAAATAACCTTAATCGTGTGTGTGTGTGTGTTCTAAAGTAACAAATGACTACTAATAAAGCAACTTCAATCAATGAAAACAAATAAGCCAGTGGCTAAACATGTGACAGGCTTTTAAGTGTGTGTTCATCCAAGCAGCTTTCAAAAAGCCACACCAGAAACCCACTTTGAATTAATACTCAGTTTTATTTCACCCTTCGCGCTTGTGCCAAACGTTCTTAACGACACGAATAGCAAAATGCGTAAAAAATATATACGACTTCTAACCTTGTTTACTAGCGCCACACAGCATCAGATTTTGGTTTAGTCCTGATTGTGATCTAGGCCATGACCACTTGCTGTGGAATATGGGCTAACCCATTTACACCAACAGCGTAGCCGAGTCCGACCCAGATGTTACATCAGTTGTAAAGTCCTTCGTTCTGACAGGCCTGTGGTCTGAAAACAAACTGTACTGTGACCAATGCGAGATGCGGTAAAGGTTCGTCCGAAAGCAACAACGTTTTATCCTTGTATTTGTTCGAACCTGTATCATCTGCTCGCCACGCGAAGGACTTGCTTTGTACTTTTATGCTGCGTCTTTGCCAAGTTGGTATATTGGTTTGTTTTCCACATGATGGCATAAAATCATACGGGATGACATGAGGGTGAGCAAACGATGACAGATATTTCTCTTTTGGCTGAACTATTTCTTTAACGCAGAGCTGAATTGATAGCTAGGCTGCGTTGAGCGCACTGCTGCAGGAGGGCTTGTTATTTTGCATTCTGTGCTGCAATTTATGACCCACGTACAGGTCACTGAGTGCAGCGGCAGCGAAGGGAGAAACTTGCAGTCTATCTTAAACGCCTGCCAAGCGGCTTCTCAATGCTACAGCAATCCCTGTATCAGGATCAGGCCACACAGGACCCCAGGGGCTAAAACGCACGCATGAGATTAAAGGATGCTATCAATACATACATGGGTTTTTTATTGATTTTTGCTGAATTTCATCTTTTATTGTATCTTATAATAATAAAACAAAATAACATATACTCATCAAACGTTTCTGCATTCACATCTTACGATTCAGTTTATAAGTCTTGTGTGAATCTCGTAATGAATTCAGAGTGTTACATTTCACAATTTAGTTATTTCTTAATGGAATAAATATAACCATTTGCAAATTCTCACACTTTTTTTTTTAAAGGGGCAGGTGAAAGAAGAGAATTTTACTTGCCCGAGCATACGAACTAATCTGATTAAAACATCTAACTGCACCAAAATTTCTGTGAGAACGGTTCTGATTTTATTGCATTTAGTGCATGTAAACGGCGATTAGTAACAACAACAAGGTAACTGAAACAAAAAAAAACCTTGTGGTGAAATCAAAACAAACAAAGGTAATGAAAGCAACTGCACACAGAATTTTATTTTTTTTTTAAATATCTTACGGCATAGTTAAACAACATGACTCGACCAAGAGAGGGACGTTTTCTGAAAGCCATGACTGCAAATTTGACTTTATATAGCTAAAATTAGTAGTAAATATATATACATTTTAGTTCAGTATTTGAATTTATTGAAAATATAGAATGTTGACAGTCTTTGTTCTATTTGGTCAGTCGAAATAGTTCCAAAGATCACAGCAGAACGGTTACGCATATATACAACACACAGAGCAGCGGTGTTTTGTTAACGAATGAGTCGGGTTTTGAATGATTTGGGTCAAGAGGTAAAGGGTCCATTCATAAGGACAGGCACTTGCTTCATACTTGAATGAATCAGTCGTCTGAAAGAATCGTTTGAAAGATGAGTCACTGAACATGCTGCCGTCTAGTGGCGATTTAGTATCAGACTATCCTATCTTTTTTCTTATTTATAATATATAAGATTAGTATAATATACATAATATAAAATACACACACACACACACACACACACACACACATATACATATATATATATATATATATATATATATATATATATATATATATATATAAATAAATGTATAATATTTCAGCTAAACTGATCTGTTACAAATGCAGTCCCTTCTGTTTCTTCTGCAGTGGAAAGATCGATCGCGATGGCAACGGCCCTATATTTACTTATTATATTAAGTGTCATTATTAGTAAAATGTATGGATTTCCGAAAGCTTATTGCATGCGTTATTTGGAAAATAGCCACAGTGGCTGAGCAAAAAAAAAAAAAAAAAGTTCAAACGTCAAGCCCTGGTTTGTAACAAATCACAATCTCAGGGACGTCAATGCGTTGAAAAAGCTAACATAAGCAAGCTAGCATGCGCTAAAAACAGCACCGTTGTTATATCACGACAATATGATGTGACACGCTCCCTCAGCCTCACGCAGAGCTGAGATTCATGAATATTAATAAACGATTGGCTACACTGCTGATGAATTTACGAATTGTACTACGGGGAAGGATTTGGCTTATGTTTATTAAATAGGTGGCGTGAATACCTGCGTAATGTTACGCAGCGATATGGCCACGGTAATATTAATATATGCGCGCGGATGAATGGCTGGTGTTTGTTGTCATTAATTAATCTCTGCAGGACTGCTCGATGTCTGATCGCCTGTCACGGCAATACACCGCTTCATGACAAATTTACAATAATAACTGTGCGTGATAAACAGAGGCTACCTTTCCTCACTTCCGGTACAGCGGACCACGCCCCAAGTTTGTTTGCAGTCCTTATATATTTCTATTGCTGTGTTAAATTATTTTTGGGTTGTGTCACCCAATACAACTGATATTAACAATGCCACACGTTTTACTAAAATTAGCCTATTCATTTTTGTAAGATATTCTAAGTCTAGCTGCATTGTTTGCAATTCTGACAAGCACAGATATACGTTTAAGTTTTATTTCATTTAAGGATCTGCAAACTTAAAAAGCAAGGTGTCAGCACTAGTGAAAAATGACTTATTCTGCATGTTTGATTCATGCTGAGCGGCCTGAATTAAAGTGAATTGTCATTTCAGGCTGTAAAACTGAATGACACTGTCCTATTTGGAGCGTCGAGATAAAATTGATACTTAAGTTATCTTCAAACTGGTCTTTTCTGATCTAAACATCCTTGTTTATGTGATATACGCTAATTTGTTTTTATTAATCGAGGTATTGTTTCATTGCATTGTTATGCACTGAAAAGTTAAATGCAATTAGTTTTGCCATTATGCCCAAAAAAAGGATGACTCTATTAAGCGCCTTTTATTTGATACAGTTATCATACTGCACCCCTGGTGTTTAAAAACCGTGCTGTGATTAGAGCTTTGTAATTAGCTGAATGCCTTACAAGATACATAATTAAGACAGCCTTTCGAACAGAATGTGCATATATATTATTGTCACGGTGAACACACGTCCGCTTATCTCTCTGCTTATCCACTAACACTTCACCCAGTCCTAGTAAAATAGTAACGAGCAGTATATTTTACTCACAAGCTTAGTGTCACTGGCAACATCGGAGAGCATGCACATAAGATCATTATTGTACAATTAATAGCTGCAGTTCTAACATCTATGCTTCAGTAATATCCACGAAGAATATTTGTATATATAGTATTGCAAAAATCATTTAATGGAGTATTTACGTAGTTAGTATAAGTAGTTACGATCTTTAACCTTAAAACAGTCAACTACGGTCTTGTGTACAAGCGATTTTTTTCTAAAATACTTAGAACCGTATGCGTCTCTTTGCCCCAATACGCAGTTGAACAACAGTGTGTGAGGCCCCAGTCTTCTTCCTTTGTTGATAGGAACAGGAACCGGTGCTGCGGTATATTCATGGCCACAGATCACGCACACGATGGAGAACTTCTTTTCCTGCTGTTTTACAGCCTCAGAAACTCAACAGGCACCATTATTAGCAAAAGCTTTTCTGACAGTGTTTTAAATTACGCACAGTCACAGCAGACGAAGACTGCAGCCAGATTAGAAGTCGAATACGTCTTTTTGTTGGTGTTGTTGTGTAAAGAGAAAGTTAAACCAAAAACGAGCATGCACTCCGCTCGTTTCACACTTTCTGTTGAACACTAAGGAGGACTTTTTAAATAATGCTAGCAACCAAACAGCTGAGGCAGCCATTGGCTTTTCATCACATCAATGGTCACCCTCAACTGTTTAGTTAAACCAAACATTCAAAATATGTTCTTCTGTGATCAACAAAGAGGCACTTGTTAGTTGAACTAACCCTTTTGGTAAAACTAAGAGGGGGCCGCCTCATAAGGGCAGACATCTTTCACCGGGCACCTATGACTGAAAACGTGTGTTTATATACTATTTGTGGGTGTGGTCAGCATAAGGCGTAATGATTGCTTCACATGCACTAAACATCAAAAAATACATAATTAAATCTGCCACACACACACACATATAGATATATTCACACCCCGACAGCCCAATTTTTACGCGCCACACAACATGCCTTTACATCTGTAATCTGGCGGATCTCGCCCCGCCCTCCTCTTAGATAATGCAGCGGCGCTTTTACCGTAAATAAACCAGAGGAGCGCACGATAAACGCGTTACAAGTGGCGGTCCTTATGCAACAAAATAATATGCTAGACAAAATCAGCACGCAACCTGTAATAACCGAGTGGCTGTGATCTAGTAAAGAGTTTAAACGAATGGGCTTCACTTATTCTCGCCTGAAGACGAAACCCACAAACGGCTCGATTAATTGCATTGAACGCTAAAGCGGCGTTTTAATGCCGCGTTTCCTCACGCTGGTTACGTGCACGAGACGTTTATATATTTAGGGCAAAATGGCGTAGTGGTCGTCCGAGGGAAGATCGCGAATGCGCTCGTGGACTATTTTGATTTCCCAGTGCGTCTTCACGAGGTACAGTACGGTACCGCACACCGAGGGGCGTACACATCCACGATGCGCTTCGCGAGAAAGGGGCAACTTCGTTTCTAGTCAGTTGTGCTGGGGGTACTTCTGTGTATTTAACGCTATTTTTGGGAGGTGGGAAGAGGAAGAATGAAAGAGGTCTCCCAACGGATCGGTCGTAAACATGAACGGTGCCCTGTACATTTCGTTTTTCCAAGGTCAGCTGGAGTCCGCGCTGGAGCAGGTAGTGCAGCTCGCCGTTCAGGAAATCACCAAGACAGTCGGGGCCACTCTGAATTCAATGCTGTTGGAAACGGCCACCAAAGAGCAGGAAAACCAGCGCTTAAGGGCGACCCTTCAGTCTCGTGGAGGCAACGGGAAAAGCAATGCGTCTAAGGGGAAAACGGACGCGAACAATGAAACAAAGCAACACACCCCCAGTCAAAACCCTGAATGTGGCGCTCGGTCCGAAACGCTCAGGCGCGAGCAGAAAGCTCGAGCAGTCGGTAAGGCTATTCGAGCGCAAACCGTGTGTTTTTTTTATTGAACGGAAACGAACGAAACGCGCTGGGCATCTCGCTCGGCGGTCCGCGTTATTAAAACGCTCGTGTTTACGACGCGAATGGCTTGGTGCGCAGTGGCGAGGTTTATGAAAATAAGGGTATACACCATTTTGAACGGAAGGAGGAAGTCGTAATTAACTTGGTCTGCTTTCGAGGCCGTGGGTTTCAATTCTCTGATTGTGTTTACGTGCCCCTGTGTTTTTACAAACGTGGCAGGAATGACCCTGCACCATGATGGAAAATCCAGCTTTAGCTGGCAGCTCTGTTTTACGACATGGTTTCTAGGTGATGTAAGTTGGTAACTAGCTGGTTGACTAGTTACCAAAACCACCTTGATCAACTGTTGTCTTGCTGCTCCAAGATGGTGCACTAGTTAGAAAGTTATGGCCTTCTTGGACCACGCAAAACACAACTACGCCGAATTTGATTTAGAAGTCTAACTTACGATTTTTAATTCAGATGTTAATTAAGATAAACTGGTCTTCAACGCTCAAGTGTTTTTAATCAAACCAATCATTTGATCCGTTGGAGGAAGTGTGCAAGTCTGCATAACAAACAATGCATTGTTTTAGCCCGAATGTTTAGTCTCCGTTGAGTGGAATTGCATGATTGAAGGAAGTTTTGGATGTCTGGCCGTTGAAATGAATCTTAGTCAGCAGTCTTCAGGCCTGTGCGGGCACGTATGCATAGACCTTTTTAATGTTTGGAGTATGGCTGACTTGTTGTGGCTGCTGCCAATGGCTGGTTTTGGTGATGACGCTCCTGTCGTTGAGCTGCTCCTTAGCGCTGCTTTTCATATTGTGGTGACGGTAGCCACGGGGAGGGGGCCTTTGCCTTGCATTTTGGCCAATAGAGGTGGTTAGAAGAGGCCACACCTACCAGACCCTGCGGAGGGTATCCATGGTTGGGGTTTCAGGGGGAGTGTTACGAGAGTCATCATCCCAAGCAGAGACTGCAGCGAAATCACAAAGGAGCCCAGCTTTGATGTCATAGCATGGCGTGTCAACATGTTTTCTCAAAAATGCACCATTTAATTTGCTTGCAACAGATGCACCACTAGAATTCAATGGGGATATCTGATGTCTTGCTCATTAAAGTTATCATGCCAGTTACATGTCTTTTTAAAATTGTATTTGAATAGGTAAACCTTTATTATGTTTAATCGCAGTTTTCTTAAAGTAAGTGATTATTATAGCTATATATAGACATGTAGTAATAAAATACTTATGAAAAGGAAAAACTAAAGAAAGCCCTATACATCTGGTAAAATATATAAACGCACTGCAAGAAGAAATTTTTATATTTGCTATAAATAATACATTGTAACTCGTAACCTTCTGTTGTCGTATTTTTCTAGTTAAAAAAATCAACATTTCTGCATGATTGGCCTACATTATTTTAAAAAAATGCCTCTAAAATTAGTTCTTTTTGATCAATTTCACAGAGCGCTTTTACTTTCCAGCCTCTCTTTGTCATAAAGATCCAATCAATTGCTAAAGTCATCATGCCTTAAACGTATATTCTGTTTCCTACTGCAATGCATCATATTACAGAAGTGAAATTGGTAGTAAATGGCATTTCGCGTTGCTTAGAAAGCGCTGCACATTTCCGACATTAGTGTGAGCCGGCTCGCAAATTACACCGTTTAAGAACGAAGAATGATTTTCCAACGTGGCTTGGTTTGTTCATATTTTAAGTGAGGCGTTTAGGGACTTTCAGTCGTCTGATCAAAATGGGCACCGTACAGTCAGGGAGGAATGCAGAGGACTGCATGCGGTGCATTTTAAAGGCTGCGTTTCTGCAGGGAGGTGCGTTTCATGCACATGACAAGGTAAGCGTCCAAATCAAAATTCAGACCCGCAGCACTTCCTTCTGATTTACATTCAAGCCGCTGATACCCTGTCACCGTAAGAAGTGCTGGGGTAATTATGCAGAGAATATTAATGACTCCTCTTTTGTCCTAAAATGCACTTTTTGGAGACCCCTAAACCTTTTAAAACTGAAATTTTCATACTTTTGCAAATCTCGATAATTTGCGTTGGGTTTACATTTAAAAAAGGGAAACATTTGCTCGGTTTGTGAACATGGTAAAGAGCATTATTATATGTGTACATTAATTTTTGTGAATGCATTTACTTGGTTTTGCAGTGTGAACTTCCCAATGCGGCCATCATACACGCGTGCATACGATACGGTAGTCTGCAAATGCTGTTATAGGTGAGGCTTAAAATACAGTTTTATGCAGTCCATCAGTTCCATTTCTGCATCAACAGAAACGCGTTCGTAGTGGGATTTTCATTTAGATTGTGTTCAGATCTTGACATAGCGTAATTGAGGCTTTAGATCTGAACTTTTCTTGCAGAAAGTAGGGAGCGAGGCAAATTGGTGTGATTCTCGTAAATGTCAGCCAGCAGCTTTATTTTGTGCCTTTCTCTGCAGTGTGTGTGGATGACGCAGAGATTAGAGAACCTACAGGCAATAACTACCTGTTTTTGTCACGAGAACTTTGTGAATTGAGTGAATATATCACAACGCTGTCTCCGTTTTCAGGTCAGTTAAAATCCGTTATGGAGCACGTGCTGGAGTTCGCCGTCTGTGAGCTGTCTAAAATCGTGGAAGACAGCTTTGACGACCTGCTCTCGGAGTTCACCAAGAAGGAGCGGGAAAACCAGATATTAAAAGAGCAGTTGCAGGACAAGAGCGCGGCGGAGGACGGTAGTGTGCTTGCTGTGGAAACGGAAGAGCGCCACTGTGAGTCTGTCTCTCCTAGCAGCTCCAAAGCGGAGAAGCAAGAGTCGAAAGGCGTGCAGGACCAAACGCACAAAAAAGAGAGGGAAAAGGAAAAAAATGAAACCACAAATGGTACAAACTGTTTTATTGACTAGTAGTTTGTAATTAGAATGTATGGACAAAGGTTGGGGTCTGTAACTTGCTGTTGAATCTTTAAAAGGGTTCACCCTGGCTACAATTATTCAATCGAAAATACAGTAGCCTATAAACGGTAATATTGCTAAATATTATTAAATGTAAACGTATAATTTTTGCCTTTTATAAGGACAGTACAGTAATTTGAAATGTATTCCTGTGTTGCAAAATTATTTTTCATCATTACTACTCCAGGCTTCAGTGTTGCTTGTATGTAAATAATATTATCAATGCTATTTTGTTACATTTAAAACTTAAGTGTCAGCTTCGATCAGTTGAGTGCATCCTTCCTCAATAAAAGTATTAATTTCAGTAAAAATTAATCTTACTGAACCTGGCAGTGTAAAGTTGTATAGAATCACTTCTTTTTGTGGAATGATTTTACTCGAATTAATTGCGCACTGATAACATTTGTTCATTTGTATGCATCGTTAGCACTGTTTAGTTGACCAATCACTAAAACAAATGAAAGAAAAATCTGTTAACTGTAAAAAAATAAAATAAAAATTAGTTTGATGCAGTTCCCTCACTTTCAGGCTGGTTCTGAGCACCGAGTGCAGGATTCAGTCTGCCATGATATGGCTTACTGTTCTGTACACGTCATTCTTCTACCAGGAACCTGAAACGTTCTGAAAGAACTTCTCAATGTTCATCTATTTATTGTTGTTTTCAGGTTGGAACTGTAACTGTTGTCCATTGTTTGATTGGCTCCTACGATCAATAAAACATGTACACAAACATTACTTTTAAATAAAATTCTGTTTAGTGCTCAATTTTCAACTGCATCAAGCTTTTGAGAGTTAAGATGCAATCTTAATTTTTCATAGAAGGCATGTCTGTCATAAAAAAATGACAGCGAGTTTAATTTAAATATGGCTGGTGTGGAATTAATGCTAAAAAGCTGAAAATGTTGAGGATTCTTTATACCCAATGTTCGAAGGCAAAATTTAATTTCCCCTTTTATTAAAGCATTATATTGGCACTCCTCAGTTTATTGTTCAACGACAGACAGACCAGAAACAAAAGTACTTTATTGTTTTGCCATCTGTTCTTTGGGTTTCATTCAGAATTCTATTTTTAAGCTGTTATGTAAAAACAAAGCACACCAGGCCAACGGTTCTGCTCACAATAAATGTCTTGTTTCCGACTGACGGTGCCTGCATTGCAGGTAATTATTGAATAAGACCCGGAGTTTGTACTGAAATATGTTTGTGCTTCTCAGTTATTGAATTTTATTCGCCTAATTACGGTTATTGCTTTCAAATGCAAAAATCGCTTTAAAAGTGAATTCTATGTTGTTTACAGCAGAATTCTGTATAGATCTTATAGAAAGGTCATTTGGTGTCCCGTTTCCTTAAGCATGTAACCTGACTTTAATTGGAGTTAAGTAAACCTGAAAAATAAGTCATTGTTTATCTTTTCCGTCTGTTTTTTTTTCTTCTCCCAAACAGAACCAGATAAGCAGACTGTCATTGCAGTGGCTCAGGACTGGGTGCCCATCCTGGACAAAGTCTTTGGGCAGAAGTGGTGCAGTGACCTCTGGCAGATCAAAGAGGTCACCAGCAGTAAAGAGGAGCGCACCGGGCTGAGCTCGGGCTCGGTGACCGACATGGACAGCTTAATTCGAGAGACGCTCATGCCGTCTTGCCTGGCCACTCAGAGGAAGCTGGAGCTCGAGGTGGGCCAGCCGCCCTGGTTGCCACTCGACGATATGGAGGTGGTTTCTCTCACCTCTGAGGCTCAAAGCGTTCCTGTTATCAGCTCCTCAGGTAGGCCGAGCCGTGATGATGATCTAGTACGGTCTGTGCTGGGTTGTAACATGTAATCTGGTTTGCATTAGCATTTGCAGTTAGAATATATTACATTTTAAAATATGAATATTCGGGTATGTTAAGAATATTTAACGTTTACTTTTGATTACATATAAACACTGTCACAATTTATTGATTCTCCCTAGTTCTACTTTTTTCTGTAATGTTTCCTTTTCTAAAAGTCCTACCGTGTGTCAAACCATTTAGCAATCGGGCTATAATCAGACCATGTAATTATGCAAACAAATAATTGTGCATGTTAGTAAATGCTGCTGATGTGTAGCTGTGAAACACAATGTCGTCGTCATATTCAGTCACCCTAGTGAGATTCCCAAGTGTTTTTGGCAGATGAAAAATTTTGTTAATGTTTAAACAGTTTACAGTTCTCTGATAACAGTTGATGGTCACATTGACATGCAAGTAAACAAATAAAATGTTTCTGTTATTAGTGTTTAAATTATTTTAGTTTTATATTCTTCTGCATTTATTAAACAAAACCTGCAGTAGTATATATATATATATATATATATATATATATATATATATATATATATATATATATATATATATATATATATATATATATATATGTATGTGTGTATATATATATATGTAATGTGTGTGTGTGTCTATATGTTTAATGTTGTGTATGTAGTAATGTGTGTGTGTGTGTGCATATTAGATTAGATTAATTCTGACTATGTTTGAATTATTTTTAAAGTGAGTAACCTAGACTTTTTTTACTAACATTGTTACTTTTAAATTGAAGTTTATCAATTGCATAATGAAAACAATATAGTAACGAGGTTGTTTTCATTATGCAATTGGTAACAAACTCTTAACATACCAAGTTCTGCATCTGCCAAGCACTGAGTAGGGATTATAATATATTATATTATATAATTATATATTATAATTTGAAATCATGCCAGCTTTTCAAGTCCCTTTCTTTGTGTATATACAGGTGACGACTCTCAAATCAGATCCCCTTCTATGTTGCAAAGACTCCTGACACTTCCTTCGCAGCTTCTCGAGGATGACGATGAGTCCATGGATGCCGTTCCCAGCGTGGAAGTGTCCACAGAACCGGGTGATTCGCAGCCCGGTAAGGGCTCAAAGAGTGAGCAGATGAATAAGAAAAAGGAAGAGGAGGATGACGAAGAGGAGGATGACGAAGATGACGACGAGTCGGCGGACAGGACGGAGTCCTTGAAACACAAAGGTAGGAGAAAATCCCATGCTTGCAAAGAGTGCGGCAGGAAGTTCAGTCGAGCACATCTTCTCAGAGCCCACCGACAAACACACGAGGAGACGCCCAACAGATGCCCACAATGTGGAAAGAGTTTCTCCCAGCCTTCAAGGCTCCAGGCTCACTTACGGACACACACAGACAAAACAATATAAGAGTGTGTAGATGAAAGAAACTCAAGAGGCTTTCCAGTAATAATTGCTTCTCGAAGCGAGTCAGACTTTCAAATCCATTTCAAGTACTGGTGAAGGAAATGCAAGAAACGTGTAGCCTTTTTTTTCTTTTTGAAGGTACAGTGAGGTAAACGGATTAGTCATCAGACACAATTTGAGATGTCTTTACCTCCATTACGTTTTCCTAATTTTAAGGATTATTGGAAGCGTGTGTAGATATCAAAGTAGGATATGTACAGACCATGAAAATAAGGATCGAAGAATTTCATTTTTCCATTGGGTGTTTTTTCATAACACAAGTTTTAAAACATCCTAAGACTTTGTAAATATTTGAGACGTGTTACAGGAAGTCACTAGTTAATAGGTCCCATGCAGCATGCTGGTCTTGTTTCTTTTTACAACCTTTTTGAATGTGATCAAACGAACCAGAGAGTGTAACACGTCTCCTGCGATCAAATGGACCGGTTTTTCATATGTCCTTACTGACTTAGTACTCAACATGAAATACCTCTTGTGTTTAGATGTCATACTGGATTTTTATATGATTAAAGTCTCGACTTTCACGTCAGATTCTAGACGTTTTCTTCAACCTTTCGCCATGGATTGAGGATGTCAGTTTTCGACTTGAACTTGCACATCTGTCATCGACTGCATGACGTGCACAACCAAGGATCTCTTCAAGGAGGATGAGATGAGAAGAAAATTGCATTGAAATGGTTCCCGAAAAGAAACTTGAAGCTCCTAAATCTTCATATTCTCATTTCAGTGACTTTAAAAGAGGATCTGACTTTACTAGTATCCTCAACTAGAGTAGCGTCTTCCTGTACTGTTCGGCTGTGGCTCGATTCTTGAACTGGAAGATTTGTTTTTTCCAGCAACGGTGGCATGTATGTGTATACAGAGTCTTCCTTAGGGAAGCCGTTATCTACCATTTCCAGAGAGGCAGACGGATTCTGCACTTACAATTTTTGCCCTATATCGAGGAGATGTAGGTCCCACCTGTTACGCACATTCCCACTCTCAGCCCTGAAGTTTTACAATATCTCTGTCGGTAATGAGCATGATGGGAGAGGGGGAAGTACAAGGTGTTACTGTTACTGCTCGGATCAATACCTCATCGATGGGACCATATCTTTCGGGACTTCTGCAATATCAGGAGTTAAGGTCCTGCTCAAAAAAATAAACAAAAAACGTTTACAAATGAAACGGGACCGGCCAGTTGGCCTGCTTATTATTTGATTGTGCATTAAAAATGTGGCTTATTTTGCTTTCCGCTACTTAATACGTCCCTGTAGGAAGGTACCAAGAACTTGCGACCCAAAGATTACAATGAAGGGAAAACACTTTCGACCATACATATTCATTTGGATTGTATTGCCTTTTTTTTTTTTTTTTCTTTTACAATATGGGCCATTACATTTTACATTATGAACCCTAAGCTTCTTTCAGATGTATTAAGTATCGTAACTTCATTTATAGAATATAATGAAGTACTTTATCTGTTTAGTGCCTAGATTTAAGCGTTTAATAAGCTGATATTGTAGGTTTTGGTGATAATTGAGAGGTAAATTCATTGTTTAGCACCCTGCCTGTTAAAAAAAAAAGGGAAAAAAACAAACAAACCAGAACTACTATTTTCTTGTGCTTCGTGCTTTCTCCTTAACAGTCAGCTCTAGATATTGTACTAGTTCTTTAATTGTTACTTCCAGTCAGATCTGACTTTAATGTTAAAATAAATCGGTATGTTTAATCGATTCAGACTGGTTCACGGAAAGAGTTAGTTCACCCAAAAATATCTTTCAGGTTTAGTCATGCAGGTTTGAGGTTGAACTAATAAATAAAGACTCTTTATAGTTCATCCAAAAATACAACTGTAACCATGTGCTTTGATAAATATCGGTAACCAAACAGTCGCTGGTAGTTATTAACCTCCATAGCGTGGAGAGCTATTCTTTGCTTCAACAGAACATGAGGGTGAATAAATGAGGACAGAATTGTCATTTTTGGGTGAAGACTCAAGCTAATTGCAGCTTGTGGATCCAAAAGACTAAAGAGGAACTGATATGAGTAAGAGTGACAATGTTATGGTATGTTTCCATTTGTTCTGGGTTACAAAAAGCAATTTAAATGAATATTGAAGGACTTGAATTTTGCATCCGACTTAATGCAATGAAATGGCGCCATATACGCCCATCCATTTAGGACCACGAATTAAAGAATCTTAGCATGTAAAATCGCTTTGGGCCGCAGATATTTATTCAGTACTGGCGAATATATGATGCAGTCTCTTGTAAAAAAACCGACTCTGTGGGGTATGTTTGTTTGCAGTGACTTCCCTGGAAGTGCTTCATGGTGACTCCATTGACCGGCATCAATACCCTACGCCTGTTATTTTATTTATTTTCAGTAACTCTTTTTTTTTTTTTTTTTTTTAACCAAAATGAATAGCGTCTTTCTGCCAAACTGTCTGACACGTGAGCTTTGCGATGCAGTCCAGCATTCGCCCAGAATACTGCATTCTTCTAATGAACTACTTGAGCATTTTGGTGTTTTGTTTTGTTTTATGTTATGCATGATAACTCCTTTTTAGTGGTTTTGTTCATTTTCAAGAACCTGTATTGTCATGTATTGAAAAAGAACACTTGTTGTTGTAACAGACCAATTGGATCGAATCTTTTCCATGGATCATGGTAAGCGGTTTACTGTTTTATGGCATAGTAGCTATGTATATTTACCATATACATAGTAAATGGATTATAGAGTTCAGCATTTGACCAATAAATGCAAAGTATTACTTTTGTACCATTTTCTTTTTACTCCAGTATGAATTTTGCACTGTTTTTCTGTTACTCCACACATCCATACCTCAGTTTTGTTGGTAGTCTGAAAGCATTGCTCGGTTCATTACCTCAGGACTCATTCACATTAAGCGTATTTATGGCAAAAGTAGATAAACACGAGAGCTTTTACCTTTTATTAATGTTTTTTTTTTTTGGTGGACTATCTCTAAATTGGGAGAAATAAACAAGTCGCAGGGTAGTTTAATGAAAACATTCTATTTAAATCAATGTTGTTATTTTACAATAAAAGCCCGTTATGAACCACATATAGAGAACATCTATACTAAATTTGCACAAAATTTGGTCTACGCTCGAAAATCATTATTATTATTATTATATTATCATGATTGAGAAGTCATCTTTTAGGAATTCCTGTTGTTGTAACCAGCATTTAATTTCTACTTCTTTTCCAAAAAGTTTTACCTATCACTGAAATGTCTTTTTAATGTGACTGGAAGTAGTTGTACATTTTGAATTATGGCAATATATTAAAAAGGTGAAATATTGCATCAATTACATGTTTTGTCATTTTTCAGTCTAAGTTTTGAACTGTATCCATAAAATCTGCTTCCTTTTATTTCTACCAGCGCAACGGTAAAGAGGGATGTTTATCTCAGCTTAGTTTCTGAGCTCTGTGTAGCTGGGATCTCTAGAAATTAACGTTTTTCTTAAACATTGATGCACATATGTGCAAATGGCCCTGGGGTTTGTTTGTTTTTTTTATTTTATAAATTCTACAGTAAAGTCCTCCAGCTAGATGCAACTTGGAAAAAGCCTGTTTGATGCATTTGTGACGTTCTGAGCAGTAACAGCTGTGTGATGCTTGCAGTTTGATTTTTATTATTATTATTTTTTTTCAGTTGTGGAAGTTTTTGCATACTGCAGTCTCGAGATGCACCTTCACAGCAAACGAAATAACTTGCAGGATGAATATATAGAGAGTGTATATGTGCTCCTTATTTAGATGCAGGTGAGTTTCTTCTTCAGAACAGATTTGGGGAAATTCACATCACTTTTTCAACAATGAGTCCTCTGGGGTGAATGGGTACCGTCAGAATGAGTCTAATCCACACGACTCCAGTCCATCAGTTAACACTGAAACAAAACGCTCCTTGTGTGCAATCAACAAATCCATCAATTCAATTGAACTTTAAGCCATTGCTTTTGGCCAGAATGCAAGTGAAAAATAACACTGTGTCCAGTAAAAAAAAAACATCCTGTTGTCCTCTCACGAGTACTTTAGCAAAGTAAAGTTAAAAAAGGTCTTGATGGATGGGTTTCTTACAAACATGGTGCTTTTTGCTGTGTACTCTGATGGATTCATCAGCTGTCTGGACTCTCGTTCCGACGGCACCCATTCACTGCAGAGCAACTGACGTAACGCTGCATTTCTCCAAATCCGTTCAGATGAAGAAACCGACTCATCTGCATCTTGGATGGGCCGAGGGTGAGTACATTTTCAGCAAACGCTACATTTTTAGACGAACCTTTCCCAACAGCTTTAACTTTTTTTTCTCTAGCCAATTAAAAGGTAGTTTAAATCCCCTCTGGCTCAACGTTGTGAACAAACAAAGCACGAAAGCGAGCAAACTTTGAACAATTTTAAGGGCACTGTAAAGTAATAACTACTGAAGTCTCTTCCCGTTTAATGGTGATTGATTGTATCTCTCGTCTCAGGTCTCACTGCCTCTTAAACTTTTCAGTTGGTTTCCTTGTGGCCCTGCCGGCACATTACCCACAGTGTGTCAGAAAGTGTAACAGAGACAAACACATTACTGGAAGGGATCCTGTTGGGAAGGATGCAATACAATTATATCAAACATATAAATAAATCTTATTATAATTCATATTATATTAACTATATATCAGTGCATTATCAGTTATAATTATAAGCTGCTGTATCCAAACGGTGTAACCCAGGCGAGTGTTTTTCATCTTGAGGGCGGCAGGAACTCGCTCGACAATACATTTTATTTATTTTGGTTTCGTCCTTGTAAAAGTGCACAGAACAACGCATACCGATGCCTCTTAGGTTTTGTACTTGTTTCGAATTCACTGTTTGCATGGTAACATTTATATATAATTCAGCATTATTATTATTATTTTTTCCATTATCCGCATAAACCGATAGGAATTGTATGCATAAAGGTAACATATTTTGCATTTGTCTTCATAACTCCTTTCTAGAACTCCACTTTTGAAACAAATTAAAATCACATCTGGTTGCAATAAGCTAAATAAATAGTAAATATTATAAAAACATGTATTTATTTTATAGAGTGTGATCTTTTTTATTTGCATTCATTGCATATATATATATATATATATATATATATATATATATATATATATATATATATATATATATATATATATATATATATATAGTACTTCCTACGCCTTTTTAATTCAGTTCAATTCATATTTTCTCTTATCAGTGGTTACATTTCATATATGCACTTTTAAGCATAAAAACCATTAATTATTTTTGCATGACCCCTTTGTTCTCTACAACGGAATGCAGGTCTCATCATTTGCATATCATCGATTAATGACAATCACGCGCTGCCCATCCGCTCCATAACAACTGTGGAGCGCCGGAGCGTGCGATTCTCTTCACTACTCCTGAGCTTTTGTTACGAGCGACTGCTGATGTGTCTGTTTTTCAGATGATGTACGGTGATAGCGCCGAATTAGCCCGAGCACATCTGGTTGCACAAAACACATTTTCTGAGCCCGTGCAGATGTTTATCGTGTGCACCTCGGCCTCGCGCTCGAATAACGCGCACGAAAACGAGCATTTGTAGGAAGTAAACAAAGTAGCAGCTCGGCGGACGGTACCGCTGCGCGCGCATTTACATTTTTACGACGGAAGTGCAACGGCTGAAACCCGGAGGAAAGCGACAACGGGAGTGAAAACGAAGCGGAATTAGTCAATGAGAGGGAGGAGAGAGCGAGAGAGAAGGAGTGTGTGCGACAGGGAGGCTGCTGGACGCTGGGGCCGAGGTGGACGTGGCGGGTCCGGCAGGGGTTTGATGTGGGTTCCGCTTACGGCGCGTTGACGGCCGCAAAAAAAAAGCAATGAACAGGTAAAAAAAATCGCCGAGGCGTTCACCCGAGCGGTTTTGTCCGCGTTCTGCTATTTTCATCTCTTTTTTTCCCCTCCTCCTGTCTCTCTTGATAGGTGGTGATGAGAGCGTGCATGAACCGCGCAAGTCATGCAACTCACCACGTACGCTCTTCTATCGCGGCGAGCGTTTTGCATTGTTATGCAAAGGTGAACGAGTCGATGTTTGCGTTCAAAAGTTGCAGCTGGCTCAACTTTCCCTCAGCGGATCGTTCAGTTGGCTGATGCAGCGACGTTCAGCTACAAACAAGATGGCCACTGGCTCGCGCACGCTGAAGCTGTGGCATTTTTACCCTCCTGCCTTTGTATGTTCTTCATCACCACCGCTGGAAACGCCGAAACGCGCCCCGCATGCCGATATACGCGCCGTTCGCAACCCGTTCCGCGTCTGTATCGCTCGTTCTCCGTTCCCGGGCGTCGTGGATTAAAACGTTCTCTCGTAAGGAAAAAAAAATGCTAAAGATTTATTGTGTGCAAAAACGCCGCCAGATTCAAGAAAGGCAGCAGAAAAGTGCATGATGCGTGGCGAACTAGCGAAGCTACACTGACTAGTTGCTTTAGTTATTTCTAGTAAAAAAAAACGAGGTTTGAGCGATTGTACAATGCGCATTTACGCCAAGTTTCTTTATCTTTTTATTTTTGTTGTCTTTCTGTTTTTCGCCGGCCTAAAATGTGTACTTTCAATCATTCAGCGCAGGCAGTTACACAAATGCCACGACGTTGTAATTATACACTTATACGCTTAAACTGTTTCGTTTCCTCAGGAAAAGAGCACGGTATTTTTTAAAAAAAAAATTATTTTTTGCTTCGCGCGACTCTTTAATAGTACATTATGAAGGGAACATCTGGTTGCAATGCTTCTGCAATGTGTCAGATTGACTTTGACATCTTGATGGGTAGATGCTTCTGTCAAGTTATTGTTCTTGTTCATATGTACATGCTGTAAGCATGTATTGGTGTTCTGCACAGCAAAATTATACCAAGGGTTTGTGTAATTTCGTGTTGTGCATAATCATGTTTGTCACATGCATTCAAGCCATGCAGCCAACAGCCATTTTGAAATGACTTTTGAAATACATGCCACATAACAAATGATGTGAATCAGTGGTTAATTGAGCATTACATGAAATGCAAACTTTTTCCTTTAATGCAGATTACATTTTGACAGTTTAAGTCCCGCACAAGCTCCATTCACGTCGTATCGGAATAACCGCAATTGTGAGATCAGTGCATATGAATGGGATCATAGGTTCCTAATTATTAATGGAAAATTCTGAAGCTATTCAATAACTATAGCTGTGCGTGTTAATAGTACAGTATAGTTTGCGTGCATCCGTTTTTGAAAAACAGCAATAAAGTTAGTTGGAAAATACTTTTTAGCTGGATTGAGACATGTGTGACCAAACTGTATTTCCAAGCATATGGTAAAATACACAAAAGCATCAAATACAAACCCAATGTTGCATTGGTGCTAAAGAAAAAAACCCTTGTTTGTTTGGAAAGAATGAGAGAGAGAAATATGAAATTGCCCAGTCTACAGTCAACTCGATCTGTATTTATAAAGCACTTTTAAAGCCGCAAAGGTTGACCAAAGCACTTTACAGAAGGAAAAAATTATCATTTTAATCTTCACCCTCCACAGAAAAAGCACCATTTTTGGACCATAATCAATTGACCGTATAATAATTTTCATGTATAATTCTATCTATAATGTACTTGGCACAAGTGCAACCTATTAGTTTTTAATACAGTAAAAATCTGGAATTATAATTACATTTTGAAACATTTTTGGTCACTTCGTCAGGCTCATTCATTGTTAAAGAAAAACAGAAAACACACCAAGGATGCAACAATTACAAATTTTAATATTACAAATATTAAATATTACAAATGAAAAATAAAAATAATTCTATACCCAAATGAGAAATACAACAATTTTAGTATCAAAAATGTTATGCTGCCATAAGCCTAATTGTACTAGCCTGTATTGCTCAAAATGAACAGCTATTTAAAGTTAAAATGCAGTGCACTTAATAGTTTTTGTCTTGTATTTCCCCATCTAGGATCCAGGGGAATCACCGTTGTTCCTAACCCAGGACAGTGGTTATCGCGGCAGCGGTGACAATCCCCACTCAGGAATCCCCCTTCTACCTGTGTGAAAGTAAGGTATAATACTCATAACAGGCCCTTCGGTCGGCCGGTGGAGTAGTTTCCACCAGGATGGCAGAGTTGGAGACCGAATGCATCACTTTAGGACTAAACAATTTGGTGTCGGAGTGCGGCACGCCACCACCGCTTGACCCTTTACAAGCAGAGTGCACCACGCCAACCCTGACCATGCTGTCGTCCGAATGTAGCACGCCGACGCTCAGCTCGCTGGCCTCCGAGATCGTGGAACCCATGGCTATGCTGCCGTGCATCAAAAGCGAGCCAGACCTCGACCCCATCCGCACGGTGGACCTGTCCGTGATCCAGCCCCTGAGCACGGCCGAGCTGGGCTCCGAACAGATCAAGATGGAGATCAGCGGCCTGGACTACATCAAATCGGAGCACCACAGCGACCTCCATTCCTTCCACAGCACGGAGCTGGACTCCTACAAGTCACACTATGAACCCAGTCTGGTGTTCGATTACATCACTCACGTTTCGGACAGCTTGGAGTACATCAAGTCGGAGCAACATTCGGACCTCCACAGCTACTACGCCAGCGAACTCGGCGCCATCAAGACCGAGTACGAGCCTAACCTCATGTCCAGCCACATCAAGACCGAGATGAACGGCTTGGAGTCCATTCACATGGCGGAGCTGCGCACCGAGCTCAACAAGCTCCGGCCCGAAACCGCCATCGACAGCATGGGGAAAATGGACTCGGATTTCCAATCGGGAAACCTTTACGAACTGACGTCCGTCCAGGCGAGCAAAGCGACTGCCGCGCACAACCAAACCAGCACAAAAGGCCATGCGCCGACGCCACGCAAACCTCGCAACCTCACGGGAGAGAAGCCGTTCTCTTGCACTCAGTGCGGGAAGAACTTCAGCACCCTGGGTAACCTGAAGACCCACCAACGCATCCATACCGGCGAGAGGCCTTACACCTGCTCCCAGTGCGGGAAGAGCTTCGGCCAGGCCGGTAACTTAAAAAGGCACCAGCTCATCCACACGGGGCAAAAACCTTACACTTGCGCGCACTGCCCAAAGGGTTTCACCAAAGCGGACGACCTCCGCTCGCACCAACGGCTGCACACGGGCGAGAAGCCGTTCAGTTGCGCCGAGTGCGGCAAGAGCTTCGGCCAAACGAAGGAACTCAAAGCCCACCAGTTGAGCCACACGGGAGAGCGGCCCTTCTGCTGTTCGCTGTGCGGCAAGAGCTTCACTAAAGAGACGAGTTACCGCAATCACCAGCAAATCCACACGGGTGAGAAGCCCTACAGCTGCACCCAGTGTGGCAAATCTTTCAGCAATTCAGGGGTCCTCAAAACGCACGAGAAGATTCATTCCGGGGAAAGACCGTTCGGCTGCACCCAGTGCGGCAAAAGTTTCGGTCGCTTGGGACATCTAAAAGCACACCAGCAAATTCACACGGGCGAACGGCCGTACACTTGCCAGCAGTGCGGGAAGAATTTCAGCCAATCAGGTCATCTCAAAGCACACGAGCAGATTCACAAAAGAGAACGGCCCGATCTTAGCAGTGGCAGCAGTCGCAGTAACGATAGTAGCTAAAAGAAACCTCATTACGTCTCAAAAGTATTACTCTTTTTATTTTGTCGTTGTTGTTTTGTTTGTTTTTGTTTCTTTTCCTTTTCTTTTCTTTTTTTATAAAAGCTACAGTATATATAAATATATTATAAAATATATATGTTTCATTATGTTTTCATACCTTACGTCTCCTCTTGTTTTCTTAATATCTTCTTTTGGGTACAGTCGTGACTGATTTTCTCTTATGAAAGTGTCTATGTTTGGGATCAGTGAGCTTACAGAGAGTCTCTTGTCTGATCTGTGTCGTAGTGAGTGCCATTCTAGTTTCTTTCCTCCAGTAAAATACTCAGTGTACACGTTTATTGATAATATGTAATTCTTAAACCATGTACTGGAATGAATTATTAAAGAAACTAATGTAAAAAAAAACAACAACAACAACAAATCTGCTGTTATTTTATTTTTTTTTTTTTAGAATTCAGCGAGTTCCTGTATTTCTTTTGTGCGTTTGAAGATGTTTCTCACCCATGCCTTTATTTACAGCAGTGGTTTGATAAATGCAAAAAACGGCCGGTTCGGTTTTGACTTGTGCATCTGTTAAAAATAGACGGGATACTTATAAAGGGAAAGTTAACCTTAAAACGAAGGTTATTTTTATAATCTACTCACCATCAAGTTGTTCCAAACCTGTATAAGTTTCTTCTGTTGAACAAAGAATAGAATGTAGTTTGAAGAATTGTTGGTAACCAAACAGTTGATAACAGACAAAGTCAAATGATCTTATTTGGCATTCAGCAGAAAAAAGAAACTCAGAAAAACTGGAGGTTGAGCGGCTGACAGAGTTTAAATTTAAGTTCTGTCAGTAATTATTCACCCTCATGTCGTTCCAAACCTGTCCACCAAAGACCTCCATTCATCTTCTTCGGCAAATTAAGATATTTTTTAATGAATTCCCGAGAGCTCTCTGACCTCACCGTAGACAGCAAGGATCCTAACTCGATCAAGTCCAGAAACGTACGTAATTTTTTATGTACCAAGTTTATTACCAAGTTTTTTATGTATCTAATACTCCCAAAAATGGCACCAGGGTGATGCGGAGGAGACTAATTGTTCAATAAAGTCAATTATGTTGCGTACATTTTAGTTTTTCTTTGCGCAGAAAAAAATATTCTCGTAGCTCTGTTAAATAACGGTTAAACCACTGACGTCACATGGATTATTTTAACTATGTCCCTACTACATTTCTGGACTTTGATCATGTTAGGCTGTCTGTTGAGGGTCAGAGAGCTCTTGAAATTCATCCAAGAATATATTAAATTGAAGAATGAGTCGAAAATGAGAATTTTCATTTTGGGGGGAACTATCCCTTTAAGGCTGGTATGCGTTGCTTGTTTAGTCCTATACATACCATGATTGTTTAAGTGTGGCTATGTGGGGATTTACTGAGTGTCTACTTTTTTCACTCTTGCGGCGGTTGTTCAAACGGCATCGATGAAACGGCTTCTGCACCTGTAGGATTTGGTCTGCCTCCGATCCAGTAAAAACTGGACTGCATGGACGTAGATGAATGCAGGCGGCAGAAGGACGTAGCTTCTTTCTCGTTTCTCATTAGGTCTCAGATGCTGCGATTTCTATATTCACGTGTCGTTCTTATGAGTCACAAAATGTTTAGAGCAATTTGTTGACTGTAGCTCAATCATCTCTGTGGAATTTCTTAAACAGAGGTGTTTGTTACAGAGAAACGGGGAATGCGCATGTGTTTTCAATCAAACTGGGATTTAAAAGCAGTTCATCAGCAAGACAAAGTAAAGTTTAATAGCTGTAAAAGAAATTCTTTAGAGTTAAGACATTGGCGATTTGGATGTTCGAGTATAAATATAAACAAAGCGTATTGGTCCAAGAATTTCACAGTTAGAAATGTAATCTGTCTCTCCTCGCACCTATTAATTTGCAGCATTGATGTGTGTTTATTTTAATGTAATTCTATGGGCCTGCACGTGTTATCTCCGGCACTGATGATATTTGCAGGTCCTGTGAGAATCGCTGAACTTGTTTTGTTTGACTCCAAATAGTTATTATGGATGTTTATCACCTAATTGGTGTCCCAATAGTCTCCTCTTTCGCAAGGGAGCCAGTCTAAAGTAGGCTAAAGTAAACTTAGCATAACATAAACTGTGTGTGGGTTAAAATTACAGATTGCGGCAGATTGTTGACATCCTTAAGACGAGTAAAAATCAGCTTATGGGTATTTTTTTATCTAATAGGCGGTTTTTATTGTCTGTGCATGGCTTGTGCAAGTGCTTCACCTGAATTAATGCTAAATTATTCAGACGAGTATGGAACAGCTGAATGAGTTGACAGTAGCTTTATGTTGAAGGATGTGGACTCGTAATACAAAAACACAAAAGCTTAATTCCCACTGATCTCCCAGCTGTTCCAGGGTAATTATCCAGCTTTGAGGAGTTGTTGCGTACAAACTGGAATGACTTCAAGCTGTGTTTTACCTAGCATGGTGTTCTGAGTCAGATCTGTATTCACCGCTGGCTGATATTTGATATACAAGCACAATGCCATATATATATATATATATATATATATATATATATATATATATATATATATATATATATATATATATATATATATATATATATATATATACATAATATTTATATTTTTGTATATATATTTATATATATATATATAATATTTACACATATATTTATATAAATAAATAAATATATATATATAGTTTATTGAAGTGAACTGCAAGGTGTTTTACGAGCGCACATTTAACTGTTTAATATCGACCCAAAAGTGATGTTTGATTTCCAAAAGGGCCAAAAACTGTTAATAACTTATGTAGACTTAAAACTCAGACCGTCTCCATATAATTTTCATATCCAGAAATGTGAGGTCAGCCACCAGAGGTCGCTGTCACCTCATCATTAGAGGTTTGTCATCGACTGTACGTACGTTTTACCTTGAAATATATTACCTAATAAGACTAAGTTGGATCTTTCCAAACGCCATTTCTGACAGGAAGGTTGAAGAGTACGTACGAAAACGGCAGATTGATTTACGGCAGCAACAAAGGCATGTTTACTGCTCTATTGCAATTACGACTTCTTTTTACGACAGTTATTCTACTCATTTAACTCAAATGGGCCTCAAAATCGCAAAAATGCATACAGTTACTAAAAATACATTTTCACAGTAAACGTACGTGGTTTTAGAAGTACTGGTGTTTTTTGGCTTTATAAATTTAACTGGATAAAGATTTTTTTTTTTACACAAATAAAGCCAAAAACCATGATTACTTTGGTTAAATCACGATAACCACGTGTTATCCATTGTGTTGTTACACTCACAATAGTTTGATCATATTTGCAGTAAAACTGGTTATGCAAATGTTAATCAGGATGGCAAAAAATTATTCGCTTATACAGTAAAGTCATGGTTAATTTTTAAGGGATATTATCAAAAAAAGAAAGCCAAACTTTATTTGACATTCAGCAGCGCCGCCTGCTGTTTGCGCTATATAGGCCTTTTTATTTCATGATAAATAAATACTGAATATGAGCCTTGTCTAGTAAAGTGTGGGATGTAATGAAGACCTGACAAAAAAAAAGTGTAAGAATCAGCAACCATGGACGTTTCACAATATAGGACTATTATTTAGGTCATCTTCAAAATATATGTTTTTTAATAAGCTAGCTGTATAATGAGGATTCAAAAATGTGAAATTGGCTTTATAGTGCTAGATATAGATACAGAAACGAATTAAATGAACTAATTAATATTTTAATTACTATTATTAATAATAAAACAGTTGTTTTTAGTGTATTGTAATATTTTTTAAGTAAAAGTATTAATGATGATAACAATATTCCAAACGTATTCCCACTTTTAATATCAATCAGTTCAAGTGAATATGCATAACTTAATCAAATAAATGAAGCGATAAGAGCTCCAGGAGTTTAAATGCCGTTTTATTTCATTCAGCTTCCAGTTTTGGGCGTACTGCAAACGTAAACGGGCATTGCGGCCAATCAGAGTCTGCGGCTGTCGGACATGGACGAGGACGTGGAGGTGGAGACCACTTTTCCATCCACGACCTCTTCCACGACCGTGATGACTTTTGTCCTTGAGGTGGAAGTGGAGGTTGATTTGACGCTGCAGAGGAAAAAAAAACAAGAGTTATGAGGCTAAATCTCATTAAAATAGTAGCGGCGTGTCGCTTGCGCATGTTTAACTGCTTTCTGAGTGATTTACTCACGTGGTTTCTCCGTCCAGCAGTCTCCTGTACTCGGCGATCTCCATCTCCAGCCTGGTCTTGATGTCCAGGAGTATCTGGTACTCTTGACGCTGGCGCTCCAGGTCGGCGCGGAGCTGGACTAGCTGCTCCTCCAGGACGGTGACCTGGGAGCACCAAAAACAAGTCCGAAAACAACGTCTACCCGTGCAAAAAAAAAAAGTTCAGGTTCGGAGTGACACGAGGGTCGCTTTTGTTGCTCACCTGATGCTGGTAGCTGGACAGCTTCATGGAATAACGATTCTTGGTTTCATTCAGTGTGGCCTCCAAAGACGCTTTCTACAGTAATAAGAACATGCCGAGTCAGAATAAGGTCAAGCTACAACAGAAACGGCCGAAGCCCGCGCCACTGACCATGGCTAAGAGGGACTGGAGTTCGATTTCCAAAGACTGTAGTGTGGATTTGACCGTAGTGATTTCCGTGCGAGACGTATTCAGGTCCATGGTGCTGGTGACGACTTCTTGTTTCAGAGTTTCTGTCTGAAATAAAGAGTAGAGAGACGTTTTTGTCTCGCAAAGCACATTGAAAGACTTGCGTGTTGGGATGACTCTCACCTTCGTCTTGAACCAGTGCTCCAGATCTCTTTGGTTTTTCGCTGTGACGGCTTCGTAGTGCTCACGGATTTCTGCCAGGACCTTGGTGAGATCTTGCTGTGGAGCGGCATCGACCTCCACGTGAACCTGTCCGCTCATTTGAGCGCGTGCGGCCAGCAGATCCTAAGAATATGTTTGTAATCAAGTCACAAGAAACCCGATGGGTAAACATTGTCACACTGAACACTAAGAAAACTTCAATTGTAACAAATCATACGAAATAGTTTAATCTCCCTTTTTTCCACCGGTAAACATTTATGACAATATGTCTCAATATTTAATTTTAAACTCAAGCAGCAAAGTTGTAAGTTCCAAATATATATATATATGTGTATGTATATATATGTATATATATGTATGTATATATGTATGTATATATATATATATATATATATATATATATATATATATATATATATATATATATATATATATATATATATATATATATATATATATATATATATATATATATATATATATATATATATATATATATTTAAAAACAATTATCCAAAATAAATAAATAGTTTTTGTCATTTCAAAATATGTGTGTTTATGGTATATATTTATTATGTATATATCGATACAAACACATGTATATTTAAATTGTAAAAATTATGTATTTAATATAGACAATTAAGAATATATTGAAATGTATATACATGTAAATATTTTCAAAATATATGGCGTATGTGTGTGCATTCATATATACATAATAAATATACGCAGTACACATATATATGTTACATAAACTATAATAATGTATTTTGGATCGTTTGAAAGCAGAAATTTATATATATATATATATATATATTAGTGCTTTACAATGTGTGTGTGTGTGTGTTATTCTACTACTATATACATTTTCACGCAAGCGTTGTGTACCTCCTCGTGATTCTTCTTCAGATAGACCAGCTCCTCCTTCAGCCCTTCGATCTGCATGGTGAGGTCTTTTCTGGTGATGTTGAGCTCATCAAGCACCCTTTTCAGGCCAGCGATGTCTGACTCCACTGACTGACGCATGATCAGCTCGCTTTCATATCTGTCACAAACGAGCTCTTTAGAAACTCTTAACACCGGGCACAAGAACGTTTACTGTAAAGCGTCCTCCTCTAAACTCAGGTAAAACCGATTCAGTGCGACACCGCTTTTATTGTGTGCCTTCTCTAGTGTGGATGTCATACAAAGCTTTCCATGATTTTAATAATTTCTTTAGAAAACCATTACCAGTTCAAACTATTTTGTAAACGATATGGTGGTCACAGATATCATAATATCTATGAAAATGTCATGGAATAAAATTAATCTTTTAGTATTTTTGTTATTTTAGCAATAATTAGTTAATATTACAGTTATTAATAATATTTTGAATGCGTTTTCAATAAAAATGCTAATAATTTGGTTAATTTGTCATTTTTATTAGTTAGTTTTTTGTTTAACTGTACAGTCTCTATTAATTTTATATAACGATTATTTTAGTACATCAAGCTAAACTAAATAAAAATGAGGCTTCAGTTAAAATTCATTTCATTTTTAAGCAACTCTTATTTTTTATTTTACGTTAACAACCAATAATAAATGGTACTGTCTTTGCCGCATTGTTCTGTTACAAATTATATTATTTTTTTAACAAAATGTAAACAAAATGTATTGCATTTTTAACAAATGTAAAGAAGTTTTATACTATCTTCTGTTGAAATAAATAAATACCGTAATCCTAGATTTCCTTGCATGCATTGTGTTGCTCTCAGTAACATGCAGAAAGCATTAAGTCTGCAGGAAAGACTCACTTTAGTTTGAAATCGTTAATGGCCAGGCTGGTGTTGTCAATGCTGAGATGGATTCCTCCCTTCAGGTGAATGGCTGCCATGATCTGGACACACGCACCAATGCATTTGTTTTATATCTCATTTTTAAACTCTATATTTCTCATCTTTCAAAAAACGTAAGCTACCTTAGTCTGAAGATCCTTTATGGTGACATAGTAGGCGCTGTAGTCCCGAGCCACGGGGGAGGCTTTGCCATCCAGGAACTGGCGGATCTTCAGCTCCAGATCAGCGTTGGCCTTCTCCAGCGAGCGCACCTTGACCAGGTAAGCAGCCAGGCGGTCGTTGAGGGTCTGCATGGTGAGCTTCTCGTTGCCAACGATGCTGCTGTCTGCAAATCCCGACGCGCCGAAACCTCCGACGGAGTACGCGGCCTTGGAGATGCGGACCCCTGAGCCTCCGGAGCCGGCGTGCACGCTGCTGGCCCTGGCGGTGCTCATGCGGCTGCTTCTCGCGCTGGACGAGGACATGCGCATGGAGCCGCTGGAGGACATGTAGCTGCTGCTGCGGGCGGAGTAGGAGGAAGCCATGTTGACCGAGAACGTCTGTCTGCGTCTGCTCTGGCAGGTCAGTAAATAAAGGATGGAGAGCGCCGGCTTCTTTTATAGAGTGGATCTGAATGTGAGACACAAAGGCTGGAATTCCACGCATGTCATCTCCCTGCTTTCGCTGGAACGGTTCCAGCTAAAGTCACACCTAAGGTGAAAAGTAGGATAAAAGACGCCAATGTTCCAGCTTCTGTTTGACTTTCGCATGTATTAATGGCCTTACAAACAGTCGGGGGAAATAAAAGTTCACTTATATGCGATAATATATCAATTTCTAAAGCATCATGTGACACTGAAGACCGGAGTAGTGATGCAGAACATTCCCAATATTCTTTGCATTTGAAAATATAAAAAGAAAAAGCTGCTATTTTAAATATTAATAATATATCTGATAATAATATTACTGTTTTGACTGCATTTTGATCATCAAAAAATGGAGTCTTTTTTTTTCCAAAAGTAAATGCTTCTTCTTTTTAAGGTGTTAGATAAATTTACTGGAAAACCCTATTTATTTGTTTTATTATTTTAAATATTTATTATTATTATTGCATTGAAAGAATATTAATAGTAAAACATCATGGTTTTGCAATCTAAAAAAAATATTTCACCAGACACAGACACATTTTCCACATTTTATTTGGATCAGTTATTAAGCATTATGGCGTTTTCTTTACTTTTCCCTTTTTTCGTCTTTGTCTTTCTCTTTCTTGCAAAGGTTGTTGAAATTCAGGATGAAAAAAAATTGTACAGAACCCTGCAGCACATCAGTTCTAACCCTAGAAACATAAACATGACCTTAAAAATTGGATTGCGTTAGCAACAATTGTTTTCAATAGGACTCTTCATTGCCGCCTCCACAGGCATGTTATCACAAAAATTAATCTGCTTACTGACCAGACAGCGTTTCTTTGACGGGCTTGGCAGGGCTGGGCTGAACACTTTTGCTGTTGATGCGTTTGACATTTGAGGTTTCCGTATGTACAGCAGCATTACGATGAAAGGGTGAGGTTTATCCAAAGCATGCTCATTGGAACAATAACTAGATCTGTCAGTGTTATTTTAGTAGTAAGTGAAATATCGTTCGTTCCAGTTTGACCTTTTAGGTACTTTTGCAACATAGCAGAAAGTAATCTGTGAAGATTGTGCAATGCTAACTGCTTTTTCATTGTCCACAATGACCCTGTGCTGACCCGATGCTAAGTTATACAATATCTTATCTTATCTTTGGACCAATTATTTTAACTTAATGTAGTCAGTTTCATTAACACTGTTACTTAGTATAGTGAGTTTGATCTTTTTAGTCAATACTCTGACTTAACGTGAGTAATTGTGATGGGTGTGACTTAACGCTAATACTTCAGTAGAATCGGTTATTATTATTATTATTATTATTATTATTTCTTCGTAGAGTCGGTGTGAACACTGTGATTAACCCTAAATGTCAAACACTTGGCAATTCTAAATGTCAAAAAAACAAAATAATCCTTTCAAACCAAATAATTGTGCTTGAATAGCAGAAAATGTTAGATGTTAAGACTTGTTTTCATAGATTGTGCCTTGGATGTGTTTTATGTATTGATGATTCTTATTTTTTGTATTTTATTCTTAATCTTATTTTTCTGTTTTATATTAATATTAAAAGAAATGCACAAAATACACTTATATTAAAAGAAATGCACATAATGCACTTATATTAAAAGAGATGCATGTAATACACTATCTATGCAATAACTGTTAAATGCTTGTTTTTGTGTGATTTAACTGGAAGACTTTTAAAAAAGAACATTTAAAAAGCAGTAAGTGATTTTAAATTAGATTAAAACAAGTTACATGAAAGGCAGCTGCAAAAAGGTTTAGGCATGCATGAATGCATCTAGAAATACACCTATAAACCATACTGGCTGTTGCTGGTTTTAAGCTGGATTGACTAGTTGACACAAGGAGTTAAAGTTTAGCTGGTTAGCACGGTCATCTTTGCATGTAGTGCTTTCTGTGGACAAAAGGCATATTTCTTTATAGATGGACATTCAGAAGTAGCTAATGGACTTATTTCTGCTACGGCTATTACTTCTACTACTACTATTATTACTATTATTATTACTATTATTTCTGATATACAGAACTGAAAATGCTGATGGATGGATTTTTCGAGGTTTCGTACAGGCCTCCTTGGGATCGTCAAAACACAAATATGTGAGTTTTGTCATTCCTGCGTGAAATGAATGTTGACTCTCACCACCCTTGTGCTCATATCAGATTCATTCAGCAGATTCTGTCATCCGTGCAAGTTTGTTGTTAAACTGGTGGGACATAAATCTTTTGTAACTTGTTTGTGTAGTTCATGTGCTGAAACATATCTGTGGCTTAGCTAACCTAGTTCATAATGTTGTTTGTGTGCCGTATGTGGTTTAAACTATTTGACAAAGTAAACACAGTCATCTGAAAACATCATACACCTAATGTGATGTCAGTGTTTCTCATCTGGACTTAATTGTGGATGCGGTGGGATTTGGATTGTGTCTGTCTCTTCTTTGGAATAGATTTTGAGAAATTTAACATTATATAATTGGCTCACTAGTGGAATTTCCGCAGTGAATGGGTGCCGTCACATTGAGAGTTCAAACAACTGATAAAAACATCATAACGCACAATAACTTTGTGTTTGTAATAAAGAATTCCATCTTGAAGGCATTTTTTATCTCCAGTGAAAAAATCCTGTCTGTCCTCTCACATAGAAATCCACAGATAAAACTGTTTTGGACTGATGTTAATTGATGGACAGGAGGTAATTATTTGTGAAATATTGTGTGGATTACTCTCATTCTGACGGCACCCATTCAGTGCTGAGGATACATTGGTGAACAAATAAAAGTGCAAAATTTCTCAAACAAACTACCTCTTTATCTTGGATAGTCTGAGATTGAGTAATTTTTTTTACTCATAATTCTTTAGAGAATTAATTATTTCATTATGCCATTTATTATCCCTTTTTGGATCTCTGGTCACTCTAGCTTAATTATCTCTAAATTGCATCCATATACAAAAGATAACCACTCGCATTTTGTCTTTGACATCAGATTTTATTATTGCGAATGCTCAAAGACTACCACCACACTCTGAGCAGACCTGCAGGTCTTTTCTCCAGCCAGCACGAGTCTGATGGGTTTTACTTGACGAGGGAAGTTGAAGATGAAGTTGAAGAAACCACCGTCCCATTATTAACCACCTCTTCCACCACAGTGATCACCGCTGCTTTGCTGGTGGTGACTGAACTGGAGCTGGAGCTGGAGCCAAAGCCAGAGCCAGAGCTAGAGATTGTGAGGCTGTTTGTAAACAAAAATACCCAACCAGTTAAACCTGTAGAACTCAATTTGCTCTACATGTGTAGTCTTTCAAGCTTTAAACCACAAACTTCCACAGAACTAACTAACTATCTACTCATTTAAAAATAAATGTTCCCAAGGGTGTTTACACAGCATTTACCATTGAAAACACAGTTTTAATACCCTAGAAACTGTGAAAAATGAACAGCTATTAAAAGAACCATAAGTGTGAAGAACATTTTAATAACCTAAAGAGCATCTGTCCACTATTAAAAACCCTTTCTGGAATGGAAAGTTTTCATAGATGTGAGATGTTCTGTAAAGAACCTTTATTTTTATAAACTACTGTCCACTATTGTTCTTAAAAGAAATTTAAAAGAAAAGTTAACTTAAAAGAAAGCTATTCAGCAAGGATGCATTAAACTGAAAAAAAGTAATTAAATAGAGATTGCAAACAATTTCAAATAAATGCTGCTTTTTGAACTCCTATAAAATCCTCAAAGATCTATTAATAGTGCAATAAATATGTATTATAGGTATGCAGCCTTCTGATATTTATTGCATGTGTTGTTTGAAAATTTTACAATAGGAATAATTCATTCTTATTTAAAAAAAAAAAAAAAAAAAAAAAAATATATATATATATATATATATATATATATATATATATATATATATATATATATATATATATATATATATATATATATATATTTTCTCAGTCTGCATGTTTGCAAGAATATTCCATTTTATGGAGCAAAGTATGTAAACTGCACAAACGTAGTCTGTGATTTACCTGCCGCTGGCTTCAGCATCCAGCAGTCTCCTGTACTCCGCAATCTCCAGCTCAAGTCTGGTCTTGATATCCAGAAGCATCTGGTACTCCTGACTCTGACGCTCCAGGTCGGCACGAAGCTGCACCAGTTGACCCTCCATTCCACTCACCTACAAGCCCGAGGGGAGAAGACGGAACTTTTAACCCCAGTACAGTTCATTTTAAAAGCTTGTTAGTGAGGTTGCTTCAGCAAGAGATCTGTCTGTGAGATTTATGAGATTCTTCTCCTCATGCTCAGGAGCTCTCACCTGTGCCTGGTAGCCGGACAGCTGCAGGGAATAGCGATTCTGAGTCTCGCTCAGGGTGCCTTCCATGGATGATTTCTGTGAGGCAAGGGTTATGAGAGAAAAACATGTTAGCAATGACCTTAAAAAAAAGAGTCCAAATTCATTTTCTCTTACTTTTGAATGGGTTTATAATTTAAATGGAACAAATGCCTATGAATTAACTGGCTTGAAAACTGTGTTTGAATGTTGTTGTTTTTTAATCTAATGCATACCAAACCATGCATTGTCACTTACGTCTCCAAACAGTTTTTGGGCTGTACATTTTGCCTACACATACTCACCATGGCAAGGAGAGACTGAAGCTCAATCTCCAGTGACTGAACTGTGCTCTTCACTGTGTTGACCTCAGTTTTTGAAGTCTGCAAGGTCTCAACCTCTGTTACAACCTCTTGTTTCAAGGTCTCAGACTGCAAAAGAAATATTTTACAACAGCATTGTTTAATTTAATGCATGTGTAAATGTATAAATCCAAAAGCGTGAATGGCACACTGCTTCTTTCCAAACCTCTATACTTTTTTTGTAGTATATGGCAGCCATCAAAATCAAAATCTAAAACTCATTTTACTTTTTTGGAAATGGGGTTGTAAACGGAGCATCTTTTTTTTTCCAGAATGTTTGAGCTGGGCTACTAGACTGCATGTAAGTGTCTTATACAGAGTCATGTTCTGGATCTAACCAACCTTCTGCTGGAACCAGCCTTCAAGGTCTCTCGGCTCTTGGCTGCGACAGTCTCAGAATGCTCACGCATCTCAGCTAGAATTCTGGTGAGGTCTTCCTGTGGTGCTGCATCAACCTCCACATTGACCTGTCCACTCATCTGATCGCGTGAGGTCAAGAGGTCCTGGAGATACATCATATAGGATTTTCAAATGTCTATTTTAAAATTCTCACCATCACCTGTTCATTCTTGCCTTTAAATGTCCTAGAATCTAAATATATTACAAAACAGTGACATCTAGAGCTTAAAGCTATAAAATGCATGTGTGACCTGTCTAAAATTTCAGACTTGCTTAACGGTATTGCAATGATTTACTACCTCCTCGTGATTCTTCTTCATGTAGACCAGCTCCTCAGTGAGCCCTTCGATCTGCAGGTTGAGGTCTTTATGAGACATGTTGAGCTCGCTAAGCACAGTCTTTAATCCACCGATGTCTGCCTCCACAGACTGACGCATTGCCAGCTCGTTCTCATATCTGCCCAAATAGAAAGGAACATTATACAAAAGAACTGCCTTATTGTTCGCCATTATACTAGTTACAAAAGTTCATAACTAGTTAAAAAGATACTTTAAAGTCTAAACACGTTAGCCATTGACCTCCAAAGTCTGGAAAAAACTACCATCAACTTTTTTGCTACCGCCATTGTTCAAATTGTGTTATTTTGTTTTCAGTAGAATAAAGAAAATCATACAGATTTGGAGCAAGTAGAAGGTCAGGAAATGATGAAACAATTTTAATTTTGGGTTGAACTGTCCCTTTAAAAAGTCAATTGGTATGTGTAATGAATCACTGGCATTACATTAATCTTTAGTCATAACTTCAAAATCACATCACCCAAAAAGCTGATATGCAAATTAGTCAAGCAGCTATTTGTTGTTGTTCTTCTATAATTTCTGTACATATCCAAAGCATATATTCTAAACAAACGTAATGAAAAATGAAAATAATATTACTTCATTCTGAAGTCATCTGCAGCCAAGCTGGCATTGTCAATGCTGAGGTGGACTGTGTTCTTTTCCTGCAAAGCACTCAGGATCTGCAAGAAAATGTGAGTATTGTTTAATGTTATTTATTTTCTGCAATTTTCTCATAGCAGTAACCACAAAGTATCAAGCTACACCTACTTTAGCCTGAAGGTCACCAATAGTAGCTTCAAAGGCAGAGTAGTTACGAGCAGTGCCAGTGGGAGAGACTTTGTTTTCAAGGAATTGGCGTATCTTCAGCTCGAGGTCAGCATTGGCCTTTTCGAGGGAGCGGACCTTCTCCAGGTAAGAAGCCAGACGGTCGTTGAGATTCTGCATGGTGAACTTCTCGTTGCCAATGACGCTGTCATCCGCTCCTCCACCGACGCCGAATCCTCCTCCGGCTGCAGCACCACCAAATCCACCACCAGAACCGAATCCACCACCAGCGCCGAATCCACCACCAGCACCTCCTCCAAAGCCGAAGCCGCTTCCTGATCCTGCTGAGGCCATGGAGCGAGAGGCACTGGAGATACGGACCCCTGAACCTCCTGCGCCTCCGTACACGCTGCCAGCCCTCATAGCGCTGATACGGCTACCTCCTCCACCTGAAGAAGAGAAGCGTGAGGAGCCCATTGAGGCCCTGCTGCTAATGAAGCTGCCGCTGGAGAAGGTGGTAGCCATGTGATCGGTGGTTTGTGGTCTTACTCTGCTCTGGCTGGAGAGTGAGTACAGCAGAGCAGCTCAGGGTCCTTATATATGCTGGTAGCATACAAGAAAGGACGTGCTGACCTTATTCTCATCAAAAACTTGCTGACAGTAAAGAATTCTGTCAGCTTAAATCACCTAAAGTGAAAGGTGACGCTAAGAAGTAAAATATGCTGATTGATCGTACCCTCAAGTGAGTAAGAAAGACGCTTGCATTCCCACCGTAAACTCAGATAAAAGCAGCTCTGTACATGTTCAAACTTTTATGGACGTTGCTTGTTTTTCACGGCTGGTTTTTAGATATGCCTCTTGTGCTTTAAAAGCACATTTATAGGCCGATAACTATCCCAAATGACACTATATATATATATATATATATATATATATATATATATATATATATATATATATATATATATATTTATTTCAATATACTACCTTTAATATCTGGGGCACAAAAAGGTCAATGCAGAATTTGAACACCAGCTAGGCCATTTAAGTGATGTAGATCTTTGAAAGAAGAAGTTTGCCTACAAAACATATGTAATTCAACTAGATATGAACCTACATGGAGATACGCTGATCTCATCGTCAATTTAAGATTCGCCCCAAAGCAACCTATTATATAACAATTTTAACTGTAAAGAGTGGATTTTTGTTTGAAATGTCTCATGTTTGTGCATGCACCTGTGTGCACTACACCGAGCAGCAGAATGTTTCTCACCAAGTTCATCTTAACATTAAATTCCTCCCTTAGGCTGTTGAGCTGAAGAGCAAATCGTTGTATTGTCAAGAGATTTATAAAACATTTTATTAGTTCTCATTTTAAAAGGTGACAGTTTCTTTCTATCAATCTTACTTAAAAGAAAAACTCTTCAAATTAGTCTAATAATTGCAATAACTAAGTGTGATAAAAAATGTGTGTGGAATGGCCATCCATCTGGGCTGTTTGCTCCACCTGCGGCCCAATGTGCTGGAAGAGACCACAGGATCCCTGAAGGCAGTTTGGAGAATATATATATATATATATATATATATATATATATATATATATATATATATATATATATATATATATTTAAATGGAATTTGATCAATTTGTCAGTGTACCCAAATTTTAAAAATCAATTTCTTCTTGGGAAATTTCCCTTGGGAGGCGTCCGAGAGGCATCTGGAACAGATGCCCGAGTCACCTCAGCTGGCCTCTCTCGATGTGGAGGAGCAGCGGGTCTACTCCGAGCTCCTCCCGAGTGACTGAACCCCCTCACCCTATCTCTAAGGGAGCGCCCAGCCACCCTACGGAGGAAACTCATTTTGCCCGCTTGTATCCGGGATCTCGTCCTTTCGGTCATGACCCAAAGCTCATGACCATAGGTGAGAGTAGGAACGAAGATCGACCGGTAAATCGAGAGCTTCGCCTTGCGGCTCAGCTCCTTCTTCACCATGACAGACCAGTACAGCGACCGCATTACTGCAGAAGCTGCACCGATCCGTCTGTCGATCTCTCTTTCCATCCTTCCTTCACTCGTGAACAAGACCCCAAGATACTTAAACTCCTCCACCTGGGGCAGGAACTCCCCACCAACCTGAAGGGGGCAAGCCACCCTTGTCCGACTGAGATTATTCAATACTTTAGACGAAGTTAAAACATGATTTGTAATATTTATACCCCATTTCATATTCATTAATTGGCATAGAAACTGTCACCAAGTTCATTGTCTGACTGCTCCCTATGTCTTCAACAAGTCATAAATTTAACAAGGTTTATGTTTCATGTCTGAATTATGAGTCAGGGAATAAATTAATTCCCAAATATGCTTCACTGTTGTATGCAATAGCTATAACGCACTCTTTATTGTGCCCAACGGCTAATGTACTATTGCTTACTACCAATAAGTTTACAATTTTAGGGCGGATTCAAGCTTGTATAAAAGATGGCCAAGTAGTAGCCTACAAAAACTAATACGAAAAAAAAAAAGAAAAAAAGTTTGTGAACAGAGATTTGCAAACCCGAGTAACCTAACCTCAAAATGATCTTGTCTAAGTCCCATATATATCCATTTTAAGGCAATTTCGCGAAATATAGGTCAAATCTTAAAATTTCTGGTCCTTGGTCTGGAAGCGTCGATCGCGTGCTCGACCACAAGAGCGCGCGCGCGCTTTACAGGAATGGCGCGTTTTTCTGAGGGAGACTTTCAAGTGAGGTAGGACACTGCTAGCCTTATATATCACGACATGTGACTTGTATACGATTTGCTTCACCACAAGTTATATCACTTTGTTTTTAATGTAAAGTAATTTGAGTATTATAATATCAATACCATTAAAATGCCGTGAGGTCTAGACACGAGTCATGGTTTAATCTAAAGAAACGCTAAATCGAATTAGTTTTTTTTGGCTAATTGTATATTACTGTAACATTCACAATACGCCTAATTGAATGTTAAACGTTATTTCCTATGATATTTACTACGGGTGTCTTGCCTGTACTTAGGCTATATGTATTTATTATTTTAATTAGTTAATTGATTAATTGATTTATTTATTTACAAGCACTCTTGATGTCAGGGACGAGAAAACTCTTTGCAACATCTTAGTTTTTCACATGTTCTTAAAGCTTTAACAGAACTTGTTAGTCCAGTGGATTAGTTTTTGTTTGATGTGCAGTGACTTAGGTCTCAAATCCTAACCTGTCATCTTCTTTCAGTAGACTAGCCCTTACCCTTTAAAGTCATCTTGAAAATATTTCAGAGTGTAAAGGAATCATCAGTAAGGCAGGTGAAAAATTGAAAGGGAGTGGTTTTTTTTTGTTTGAATAGAAAGGTTGAGTAACTTATATTTGCTTTGGTTTTATAGGTTTTGCTAGTGTTTTGTCCTCTACAGCACAAAGTATAAATGATTTCATGTGACATTTGTCATGTTTCAGATTTTCCCATCCCATTCCCGTACTCAGTAATGCATAAATGCCTACAAAGATGTGCGTTCGTGCCAAATATAGATTTTTACATTTAGAAGGCCATTTCATTTTATTTATGTTTGTGAAAAACATTTCCTTTGTAGATAAATTAACCTGAGCCTGATTTAATGAATGCCATTTAATGCATCAGCAACTTTTTCCAAATTTAATTTTTGTGGTAATTAAGAACAGCAATGCAATTTGGCCTTTTAGTTAGCTGTCCTTCCTTTTTGTAATTAATTTTTTTATGTTGTTGTTTGCTTGCTAGTTTTCCACAACTAGGCTAATACTAGCAGTCTATTTAAAAACTTTTGCATGCATTTTTACATTGTGCAATAATATGACAACAAGAACATGAGACAATAAGAAATGCAGTTTGTGCACAGTTTGTGTGCAGTTTATTGGTTTTTCATCACTCATGAGGTAGGATGAGGTAGGATGTTTCATCCCATCCTGAGTTAGGATGTTTTTGACACAGTTTGGCTTGTAGACTGGGAGGAGGAGCTGACCACTTTGCCATCCACCACCTCTTCCACAATGGTTACCACTTTGCGTGTAGTCGAGGATGAGCTTGAGCTTGAGCTTGAGACACTGCAGAGGTACAAACAAATAATGTTACACTACAGAAGTGCCAGAGAGGTATCCACTTCTGAATTTAATTTAGTTCATCATAGTAAACCACCACAAAGGGTGACACTGCTATCTAATTGTAGATATTAAGTGATTTTGTTGTAGTTGCGTCTCACCTTGTAGCCTCCCCATCCAGAAGTCTTCTGTACTCTGCAATCTCCAACTCCAGTCTGGTCTTGATGTCCAGAAGCATCCTGTACTCTTGTCCTTGGCGCTCCAGATCGGCACGGAGCTGCACCAGCTGCTCTTCCAGGCTGGTCACCTGGAACTGGAAACCGGTCAACATGGAGGCATAACGGGCCTGGGTGTCTGCCAAAGTGCCTTCCAGGGACGCTTTCTGTTGGAGAAAGATGAGTTATCCTGTGTTCTATACAGTGTGATGACAAAACTTTACAAGATTCATGTCTGCTTGCTTACCATGCTGAGTTGGGACTGTAGCTCGATTTCAAGACTCTGAAGTGTGCGTTTAACCTCTGTGATTTCAGATCGGGACGTTTGAAGGGTTTCAGTGCTCACAGCAACTTCCTTGCTGAGGGTTTCGCTCTGTGAGAGGCACAGCAAAGCAGTCAAACCTTATGTTTTTACGTTATGGTTGACGTTCAAATGTTGCCCTTTTCTTTAAAACATCTGATGTTACCTTAGCCTGGAACCAGGCCTCAAGATCTTTGCGGTTCTTGGCAGCCACTGCCTCGTAGTGCTCGTGATTTCAGCCATGATCTTGGTCAGATCTTCCTGTGGTGCCGCATCAACCTCTACATTGACTTGTCCGCTCATCTGGGCGCGTGCTGCCAACAGTTCCTAAAAATGCAATAAAAAGAAAAAACTGAGCATTTGGATCACATGCATTTCATAAGGAACTATTGAGTGTGAACCAACCACCAACTTGCCTCCTCGTGGTTCTTCTTGAGGAAGATCAGCTCTTCTCTTAGACCCTCGATCTGCAACTCCAGATCAGATCTTGTCATGGTCAGCTCATCCAGCACCCTCCTCAGACCAAGAATGTCTGCCTCTACAGACTGCCTCATGCTCAGCTCATTCTCATATCTTTGCAAAAAAAGGAAACTCATTTAAATAATTTAAACCTTTAACAATTGCTGTTTTTTTATGTTGCTAGTCACTTACTTGACCCTGAAGTCATCTGCAGCCAGCTTGGCGTTGTCAATGCTCAAGTAGATGCCTCCATTTACACCAGTGGCATGCTGGATCTTCAGGGGCACAGATTGAAAAAAAAAGTTAAATTGCATTCCTGAGAAATTCAGTATTTTCACTTCTCTGCAAATTATGAACCATAAGATATTGAGGGAAATTGAATAAATGAAAAAGGGTCAAATCACTTTTGCAGTAATTGAGAAATTCAGTGTTCACCAAATGCTTTGAATATATGCTTGGCAAATGAGTAACCATGGGATATATAGAACTGGTTAATTTTTTTCTAAAGGTTGTTTAATGATTGATTTTACTATCATGTTTTATAGGTAAGTCACGTACCTTGGCCTGGAGGTCACTGATAGTAGCGTAATAGGCGCTGTAGTCACGAGCAGAGGGGGCGTCTTGCTATCAAGGAACTGACGGATCTTCAGCTCAAGATCAGCGTTGGCCTTCTCGAGGGAGCGCACCTTCTCCAGGTAGGAGGCCAGACGGTCATTGAGGTTTTGCATGGTGGCTTTCTCATTTGCAGACACATCAATGGCATCAGACAGATTGAAGCCACCTCCGAAACCAGCTCCGCCACCAGCAGAGAAGGAACGAGAAGCAGAAGAGCTGGAGATACGGACCCGGATCCTCCTGCCCCTCCGTACACACTACCGGCACGCATTGCTGTGACACGACCAGCTCCTCCACCAAAGTGGGAAGAACTTCCTGAAGACATGTAGGTGCGGCTGGAAGAAGAAGAAGACATCATTTTGAAGGCTTGTTGTCGTCCTCAACTCTGGCTGGAGAATGAGAGAGCGGATGAGTGAGGAGAAGACGACCCCTGTTCCTTTTATGTGAATAAATGTGGGAGGGACCTGATGGATTGCCTAAGGGGTGGACCATAAAACTCTTGCCCCATTCCCTGAGGCAGCAGGTGTGGCTGAAGGTCTGCATGGTATGTTAGCATTAAGGAGTTTCACTTAAATTCCTCAATTCCTTAAATTTTGCCCTCAGCATGAAGACATGGATTGACAGAGGCCTATTTTTTTTAAAAGCCAACCGTTTTAATTAAGTATTTTCTTTATACTTTCTGATTTTTTTATTAGGAATGCGTATTATATATCAGTTCATTAATTAAAAATTTAATAGTATATTTAATTAAATATATTCAGTAAACCATATTCAGGACCCTACAATATGTATAATTGGCCTTTCAGTTGTTAAACACAAATAAAATTAAATGCTTGCTTAAAACCTCTTAAGATTTGTTTTTTAAACTGGACACAAAAAAACTCTACATAGATGTCTATCATTTCTTTGTTCCAGAGGTTAATAATAGGCAAATATTAATGATTGTAAGGTGTAAAAAAGTTTCATTTCTAGACTCATTTCTACTTTGAAAGCAATTTCCGTAAAGCATGTACAAATGTGGACTTCCAAAGTCCACGTTGATAAAAAAAAAAACATTACCTAGTTTGCACATTTTTTATTTTTTTTTTTTTTTTTTGATATTGTACATTTAAACAATGCATTTCTTACCTAATGTCCTTACTGTTGCACCAAAATCAGATATATTAAAATACCAGGTGATTAAAAGCAGGTTTAGCATGTTTGAAGTGGGTTTCGGATGACCTGCTAATGATAATCAGACTTGTCGTGGCAGGTTGGAATGTTTATTTTTCCAAGGCAAATAAAAAAAGATTTATTTTTGTGTGCAGCAAAGTTCTGCTGTGCAAACTTTGAATTTCTGAATATTTTGAGCATTAAAATTAATGTAATACTGTAAACACAGTGAATACGTATATCTAATGTTGTTTCATTCTAAAAACAAATGCATTTATTATATTAATTCCTAACATTTTTGTTACTTTGAGCTTATTCTTGAGTGATGATTTAAGATTTTGCCTTCCGTTTTAATTATTTCTGACCAATTCTGACCCATATTATGTTGAAGGTACAGAATGAACCCTTCTTAACACCTTAGGCCAACAGGAGGCAATGTCCAGAAACTTTGCTGGGTCCCTCCCGGGAATGTAAGTATGTGGTTATGCAACAAAATGCATTTTATTGCACTACACTCGCTACAGGGACTGTCACCTAGAGCAGTGTTTCTCAAGCCTGTTTCTAGAGGCACATTGTTGAATCAGTTATTTAATGAGAGAAAGGTTTAAAAATATGTATTGTTTGTGGTGGCCTAGAGCTACCTGAGGTTATGCCCTTTGCCTAGGGCGGCACAGGTGATGCCCCTTTAAGATTTGACCCTGCAACCTTTACCAGCCTATGCCAAATTAGTAGTATTGCTCACATATCTTTTATATAGCTTTTATATTGTTTTAAATACACTTAATGCAAATGTTAATATTCAATAATATTCATAATTTTTCTATCCTGACCTTGGTCTGCTGATTACCACATTTAATTTGGTGAGTAGACGAAAGAACAGTGCTGGGTGGTAACTGATTACATGTAATCTGGATTACACAGATTACAAAATGTGTGTGTGCTTATTACTGGATTATATTATATCTTAAAATGTTCATAATGAGATTTCAATTATTTATGGGTTTCACGATTGCATGCTATTCTTAAAATGACATTTATTTATTCTCCTTAATACTTCTTATGCTTAATACGTTCCAAGAATCTTACAGTGTATCAGATCATGTGGCTTTGACCAAATTTACAATAGAGAATGTTAATGCCATGTAAATAATTTAGCAGTCCAAGCTTCTGAATTTGTCCCTCAAACAATTAGCCCATGTGTGAAACAAATAATTATGCAAGTTACTATACACTGGTGATGAATAGCTGTAAAATGTTCAGAGGCCTTCAATAAGTGTTAGTTCTGAAAGGCTAAACAAAATTATTTAAATTCTGGTAAACCAATTTTTTCATGTTTATTAATGTTTGTTCATGTAATGCAGCGATTCTGAAACATTACATTCTGAAACCCCTTTGGCATAAAATATTTTCTTGAAATATCCTTGGGGAAGTTAATATTTTAATAATGTAACAAGACATTTGCATGTTTTCTGGTGTAAGCTGGTCACATTGATATGCAGCTAAAAATGTTTTTGTTTAGTATGTTTATGACTGAATTAATTATTAGCTTGAAAAAACAACAACTCACATGCCCCACTGCTGTTCTTACATTAACCCCAGTTAGTAAAACCTGGGGTAATGTAATGTTTAATGCACTTGTTGATGTTGATATCAAGTAATGGAACATTTATTTATTATCTAAAAAGTAGTTACAATACATTACCTAAAATTAGTCAAATAGGATTAAGTCACAATTTGAGACGACACACTTCCTTTGAGACATTTGCCATCAAATTCTTTTTAAAAAAAGTGTTTTTAAAAATCAACTGTTTGGTAAGTTTTGTAAATCTATGTCTTAAGATCAGCTAAATTGATATCATGCACTTATAACATCACATTTTTGTTCATGTTATTATATGCTAAACATCATAGAAAAGAAAAGTGATGTCCATTTGTATAAACACTGAACTGAATAAAATAATCTGCTGAGGGGAGCTTGTTCAAATTATTAAATAAAATATTCTAAAAATCTGTAATCCAGTAAGTCAATTTAGATCTACTGAAAACATTAATTTTGAAAAACAAAAACATTAAATGCAAATGCAAATGAGTATTTGAGTAACTGGTCGCCCTATTTTTTCTCATTTTAACAGTTTATATCAATACTTGCAATAATATGAACAAAAATAGTAGTTTTATTATGCTTGCTAATTATTGTTTTTTGACTTTTTGTATTTTCCAAAATAGGAGCGAATTTTATGTGCAAATGATACCAAAACAAGACATACACGGAAATGCAGTCAGATCACTTTATTGACTTTTCATCACTGTTTTTGTAATGATAGATTTTGCTCAAGGGTGGTATTAAGACGTGGTATGGCTTGTAGACTGGGAGGATGAGCTGACCACTTTGCCGTCCACCACCTCTTCCTCAATGATTACCACTTTGCGCGTAGTTGATGTTTTGCTTGTGGTTGTGACACTGCAGAGGTAAAATACAAAGTTTATTAAGTAATGGCCACTAAATCAGAACGTATGTGCTGTTCCTGGAGATTTTGTTGTAGTTGCGTCTCACCTTGTAGCCTCCCCATCCAGAAGTCTTCTGTACTCTGCAATCTCCAACTCCAGTCTGGTCTTGATGTCCAGAAGCATCCTGTACTCTTGTCCTTGGCGATCCAGATCGGCACGGAGCTGCACCAGCTGCTCTTCCAGGCTGGTCACCTGGAACTGGTAGTTGGACAAAATGGAGGCATATCGGGCCTGGGTGTCTGCCAAAGTGCCTTCCAGGGACGCTTTCTGTTGGAGAAAGATGAGTTATCCTGTGTTCTATGCAGTGTGATGACAAAACTTTACAAGATTCATGTCTGCTTGCTTACCATGCTGAGTTGGGACTGTAGCTCGATTTCAAGACTCTGAAGTGTGCGTTTAACCTCTGTGATTTCAGATCGGGACGTTTGAAGGGTTTCAGTGCTCACAGCAACTTCCTTGCTGAGGGTTTCGCTCTGTGAGAGGCACAGCAAAGCAGTCAAACCTTATGTTTTTACGTTATGGTTGACGTTCAAATGTTGCCCTTTTCTTTAAAACATCTGATGTTACCTTAGCCTGGAACCAGGCCTCAAGATCTTTGCGGTTCTTGGCAGCCACTGCCTCGTAGTGCTCGCGGATTTCAGCCATGATCTTGGTCAGATCTTCCTGTGGTGCCGCATCAACCTCTACATTGACTTGTCCGCTCATCTGGGCGCGTGCTGCCAAGAGTTCCTAAAAATGCAATAACAAACCACTGAGCATGTTTCTCATTCCTTTTAAGAGGAACTATTGAGTGTAAACCAAGGAACTTACCTCCTCATGGTTCTTTTTGAGGAAGATCAGCTCTTCTCTTAGACCCTCGATCTGCATCTCCAGATCAGATCTTGCCATTGTCAGCTCATCCAGCACTTTCCTGAGTCCAGCAATGTCTGCCTCTACAGACTGCCTCATGCTCAGCTCATTCTCATATCTGCACAAAAACCCGTTGTAAGTGCTTTGGATCCTTTTTTTTCATAGATCATTTTTTTTATCTTTAATTAGCAGACTTACTTGACCCTGAAGTCATCTGCAGCCAGTTTGGCGTTGTCGATGCTCAAGTAGATCCCTCCATTTACACCAGTGGCATGCTGGATCTACAGGGACATGGAATGAAGATGCATCAAAAGAACATGTAAGATCACTCTTTTATGAATACTTGAAAAATGCAATGTGTTTGACACTATTTACATATGTTATGTATACAAATTATTATATATTCACAATTAGTTAACTTTTGTCTAAAGGGAGATCGATTTGACAAATATTTTCAAGAGTTACGTCACGTACCTTGGCCTGGAGGTCACTGATAGTAGCGTAATAGGCGCTGTAGTCACGAGCAGCAGGAGTAGCCTTGCTGTCCAGGAACTGGCGGATCTTCAGCTCAAGTTCAGCATTTGCCTTCTCGAGGGCGCGCACCTTCTCCAGGTAGGAGGCCAGGACGGTCGTTGAGGTTTTGCATGGTGGCTTTCTCATTTGCAGACACGTCAACGGCATCAGACAGATTGAAGCCAGCGCCGCCTCCAGCAGTGAAGGAACGAGAAGCAGAGGCTTTGGAGATAAGGACCCCAGATCCTCCTGCTCCTCCGTACACACTACTGGCACGCATTGAAGCGACACGACCAGCTCCTCCACCAGAGCCAGAGAAGCGAGAAGATCCTCCTGAGGACATGTAACTGCGCATGGAAGAAGAAGACATCTTTTCGATGGAAGGCTTGCTGTCGTTGTCTGTTCTGGCTGGAGAATGAGAGAGCGGCTGAGTGAGGAGAAGACGACCCCTGTTCTTTTTATGTGGATAAATGGGGGAGGGACTGTAAAGAATGCTTTAGGTGATGGAGAGTGAAACTATTCCCTGTTCCCTGAGGCAGGAGGCGTGGCTAAAGACAGGTTTGAATAGTATGTTATCATTTAGAGTTTCACAACAAAAATAAATCTGAGGTTTATGTTAGTTTAAGCTGTTGATTTTTCACACTTCTGTGCTTGCACCTTCCATGACTCTGCAAAATATATTATAAAAACATAACCTGTTGCTTAATAGTCATTCATGTCAGTACTCGGTTGCATTGTAGGTTTAATATTCTTTAACAAAAAGAAACAAACATTTTTTTACAAGCGCTTTTATTTAAAAAAAGAAATTACTAGAAAATGAATAACTGCACATATGTAGATCCAGCATTTGTCACACATAAAACTATAACTGCCTTGTCCAAGTCTTGAAATGAAACCATTTCAACTTTTTGTTGGAAACCTGATTGTTATCAGATTATACAGAATCCGCCGGAGGCATGACAAACCTGTTTCATCTACAATGAATGTGTCAGGTTTTACATCAGTACAACTGGCAGGTTTTTTTTATTTAATTACATCAAACCCTATCAGAAATATTAATTTGATTGTGAAATCAACAGATATCCGCTCCAGAGCAGATCATTCATACTGGTGGTATTCATAATTGTGATATAGTACAATACTTTTCATGAGAAGGTCATTAGATTCTTTAAAAAAGTGGGGCTCTAGATTTTATCTCTTCATTCATCATTATAATTAATTGATGACTTAGATTTTATCTGTTTTTACCCAATTAGAAAAGTGATATTAAACTGCTTATACCTCAGCCTATAAACCCACTGGGCAAATAACTCGAACAAACTTAATGACAGAAACAAACAACGAAGTGTTGTGGTTGGTCTTCAGGTTTAAAGTGAGCAGGCAGGTAAAGTAACTCCTACAGCATTAACATTATGCATAAATTTCATGTTTGGTTGTTCAAGAAACATCAACAGTTATTAGTGATTGTTACTGTTATTGGTCATTAAGAACCTATGTATTGCATACTTTAAGATCTGAATTAAATGTTTAGCCTCTAAGTCAGCTTTATCAAAGCTCATTTAGTGCTCTAAAATGATTTTTAATTATATATCCAAATTCTTAATACTTTTCTTGGTCTGAAAGGTTAAAATTTACGTTTATTGTAATATTAAAGTTTACTCAAAACTACAGGAAAAAAAATGCATGTGGCAACACATTACAGCTGCCAGACGTGAAGAATACCATGCAGCCACACAGATTTTTAAAAGCAGACCAGGTGTGATGTTAACAAATGGTATGAAAGACAAGTCACTACAATGAAAAAAAAAACGCTCATGAGGTTGTATTATTTCTTCCAGGTATTCAGCAGTGACGTGTTGTATCTCTGGCATTTTGTGTTGTCTCGCAGGCAGGATCAACTAGGCTGCTGGAGAGAACAGTGTGCTGTAATTAATTGTGAGGCATTCACTCCAAGAAACTTTGCCATCGTTGCTGTGGTGGTAAGTACACAAAGAAAGCAAGCTTTCACTCCTCTGCCACCAGGAGTCACCTATTACTAAACTTGAAAATGAAACACGTTTTCATACCATTATTGCCATTGTGTGCTTAAATAGATTAAACAAAGGTGTAGAATACCTTAAGAAAACTGCCTGTTAGCATCCCACTCTTTGAAGTGGTGGCACTTGCAGCCCTGGAAGTACACTGCCGTCCTTTAATGTTCACTAATTGAGACAATTTTGGGACAATTTATATTAATGCTAATTAATGTCCTTGTAGAATGTAGAAACTTTTTTTTGCTTGTGGTTGTCATGTGGGGAACAAGAAATGCAGAAGAAAATTAGGATCTACACTATATTGCCAAAAGTACTGAGTCACCTCCTTTTAATGAACAGGTTTGACTACTTTAGTAATATCCATGAGTACAAATCTTAATTTTGAAGCATATAATGATATTCTAGGGAATCATGTGCTTCAAATTTTATAGCAACAATTTGGACAGGACCCTTTTCTATTCTAACACGACAATACCTCTGTGTATACGGCAAGGTTAAATGGCTGATTGTGTCAGCATGGAATAATTTAAATGGTCTGCATAAAGCAAACTCCTAATCCCAGCTGAACACCTCTGGTGTGACTTTAATTGCAGTCCTTGAGCCAAAAACTCATTAAACGCAAATGACTTGTACATATGGGTGCAGACATTTAGACACTTCCAAAACTGTTGCAACATTTTTAAATACAATTATGTTTCCATCTTTGTTGCCACAGTTTTGGAGGTGCCCTTTTTCCGCAGAAAGGGTTCCAATACTTTTGTTCATATAGCAAATGTACAAGACATTGGTGTTTGGTGATGAGTTTCTGGCTCAAGAACTTCATTTAAAGTCAAACCAGAGGTGTTCAGCTGGGATTTGGAGTTGGCTTTATGCAGACCAGGCAAATTATTCCACACTGACTTTTTTCATCTTGCCTTATACACAGAGGTATTTTCATGTTGGAATAGAAAACGGTCCTGTGTAAACTGTTGCAATAAAATTAGAAGCACACAATTCCCTAGAAAATCATTCTGTGCTTTAACATAAGGACTTGTACTTATGGATCTTGCTAAAGTAGTTAAAACTGTTCATTGGAAGGGGATAACCCAATACTTTTGGCAATATAGTGTATGTGCAGAGTGGTTTATTAATAGTCCAAAGAAAACAACAACAGTGAACACAGAACAAGAAGAACTGGGACAAGATACTAACAACAAACAATGACAGACCTAAGGTAACACAGGGGCAATGTAGTCTATGTCCGAAAACTCAGGCTGCTGACTAGTTTCTTTGCTGTCTTAGCAGATATTGACTTTGCAGGCAGTGTTTGGGCATGAAGGCTTTTCACAAAGCTAATTTCAGACCGGATTCTTAGGCAGTGTAATTGTTTAGTGATCTACAACAAAATAGAGTAAGATGTGGTTAACAAATATTACAATAGAATTATTATGATTAGAAATAAAATCAAAAGTGGAAAAAATTGCAAAAACATGCATATAACGATCACACAACTTTCCAACACCATCTTTTTTTTAGCTTAACTGTCAGAGAATGGCATGCACAGGATTGTGGCATATCAAAGGCAATAAAGGATATGTTGCCTTCAAAATCAATCAGATGAAGGCATTTGAGGAGAGAATTAAAGTTAACTTTGGACGTGTCTTAATGACTTCATACCTTGGATTCCATTCTTCTAAAGGCAGCATTTTTCACCTTTTGGATTCCATATACAGTGCCTTACAAAAGTATTCATACTTAAATCAAACTACTTTACTTTTTTCTACATCAGTCTAGACTCCTTACACACAACTAAAATAAAGTACATTAGCTAAATATGTAGTTTAGGGTATGAATATTTATGCAAAGTATTTTTACAGTTTCAAATCTTTTATGTTTGATGCGACAAGCTTTGCTCTTCAGCAATTTGTCAATTATCTGCCACTCTTCTCCTCTCTTCTTCACCTCTCAAGCTCTGTCAGGTTGGATGGGTGCAGATGCACATGTTCAGGTTTTTCCAGAAATATTTGCTTGGTCTATAAGTCACTGTTGCTGTGTGTTTAAGGTCATTCTACTGTTGGAAGGTGAACCTTCTGTACAGTTTGAGTTTCTGAATGCTCAGGACTGGGTTTCCTTTAAAGCTATCTCTATATTTTGCTGCAGTGTTCCTTTTACTCTAATGAGTCCCTGAGTCTCTGCCTCTGAAAAACAGCCCCACAGCATGACATCAGCACACTTTTTTTTGGGATGGTACTCTGCAGGTGATGAACAGAACTGGTTTCTTTCAAACATGATGCTTAGGTAAATAATAGGGTAATCAGAACAGAGATTCTTGTGTTGGATTCACAGATGTGTGGCTTGGTGCAAACCTGTTTTCGGGCTGTTTCTATTCACCCTAATGTATGGTTTTTGCTCTGATATGCATTATCAGCTATTAGACCTTTTATTAAGATGCATGTGCCTTTCCAAATCATACCCATTCATTTAAATTTGCCCGAGGTTCACGTCACCCTATAGTGTTATAACATCTACAAGCAATATGAATGCTCATGAGCTAAATTTCAACTGTGCCAGATAAGGGTATGAATACTTATGGAGTGGAATCATTTTATTTTTAATCAATTTGCAAAAATGTTAAAAACCCGTTTTTGCTTTACAATTATGGTGTGGAGTGTAGATTGATGTGAAAAAATATATATATATATATATATATATATATATATATATATATATATATATATTTTGACATAAGTTTAACATAAGGCAGTAACATAAAATGTAAAAAAAAAAAAAAAAACTGAAGGGGTATGAATACTTTCACAAGGCACTGTACAAAGGAGGTATTAAGCTTCACAAAAACACACCTGGGGATTAAACATAAGGGAAAAAACTACAAACTGACTACAAACATGGCACAGGAAACACGTCAACATACAGAGAAACTGTGGAGCAGTAGCCTTTTTTGGCTCCAGTCAGTGTTGGTTCAGGTCAGTTAAATAACAGTAGCAGTTTTAAAACAAGTTCCTTTCAGCTATAAATAGTTTTACAGAAGCTGGCAGTGGTGTTATTCAGCTTGAGTTTGATGTTTATTCAATTTGTTTGGATAATGCTGTTAATGCTGCATGGAGTGATTAAACTCTAAAGCAGATCTACAGAAGACAGTAGTACCATCATTCAGTTTTAGTTCATTTTGTTCACATCTGATGGTAGCATATCAATCAGTTTACTCAATATTTAGTGATCTAAGAGATCATTCAAAATGCCACGTTTCATCTTTTTAGCTCTTATGAAAACACATCACGTGCAACAAATGGCGAATGTGAAGTAAACAGAACTGGGGAAAGCAAGTCTAGATTACTCTTTGGCAGAGGAGGATAACCATTATGGATTGTATATGGGGAGCTGGTTTCTGGACTGGGTTTTTAATAAGGCTGTCTGTATAATTTGATGCACTGATGCACTTTTCTTCTACTCCGACAAGTCTCTCAGTCCCTGCTGCTGAAAAACAGTCCCACAACATTAGGTTGCTACCACAGTCGTATCACATGATCCTTCAGAAATCATTCTGATATATATATATAGGGGTTGGACAATAAAATAAAACTGAAATGCCTGGTTTTAGACCTAAATAATTCATTAGTACGGTGTAGGGCCTTCTTTTGCAGCCAATACAGCATCAACTCATCTTGGGAATGACAGATACAAGTCCTGAACAGTGGCCAGAGGGATTTTGAGCCATGCTTTTTGCAGAATAGTGGCCAGGTCACTATGTGATGCTGGTGAAGGAAAACGTTTCCTGACTCGCTTCTCCAAAACACCCCAAAGTGGCTCAATAATATTTAGATCTGGTGACTGTGCAGGCCATGGGAGAAATTCAACTTTACTTTCATATTTATCAAACCACTCTGTCACCAGTCTTGCTGTGTGTATTGGTGCATCATCATCCTGATACACAGCACCACCTTCGGGATTCAATTTTTGAACCATTGGGTGCACATGGTCCTCCAGAATGGCTCAGTAGTCCTTGGCAATGACGCGCCCATCTAGCACAAATATTGGACCTAGCTAATGCCATGATATTGCAGCCAAACCAGCATTGATGCACCCCCATGCTTCACTCTGGGCATGCAACAGTCTGGGTGGTACGCTGCTTTGGGGCTTCTCACACCGTAACTCTTCTGGATGTGGGAAAGACAGTGAAGGTGGACTCATTAGAGAACAATACATGTTTCACATTTTCCACAGCCCAAGATTTTCACTGCTGGCACCATTAAAACCGACGTTTGGCATTGGCATGAGTGCACCTACAATTTGTCCTCTATTGAACTCTGATATGTCACCCATAATGTTACGTGCATTGCAATATTTTAAGCAAAACCAGGCCACCAGGCTGCTCAAATTTAGCCATGAGTTAGTTTTACTGTCCAAACCCTGTATATATTTATTAATGTTGAAAAACATTGCATAATATTTTTGTGGAATTTTTAATAGAACGTAGTAGAAAGTAGTAAACTTTAGGTTCATAACCTACTTTTTAACTCAACGTTAAAAAAGGCAGTGTTGTCAAACATTCTTAGCCAAGCTCATGTTTAATATGAGGTAAATAACATTTCTGATCATTTCAAATAATTAATTTGAACCATATTAAAGCATCTGAGAAAAAAATATGACCCAAACACAGTAGCACATTTAAACCAGTTTATTGATTTTTTTTCAATCACTCTTGAGTTGGGTTGTTTCATCTCGAGAGTTGTGCTGGTTGTTCTTTGAAATCTCACTTGCTCTCGGTCACAGCCTGAGTGGAGGAGATCACTTTGCCATCCTTCACCTCTTCTACAATGGTGACCACTTGTCTGCGTGTAGTTGAGGTTGTGGATGAGGTTTGTTGCTTGGTTTGAACAGTTCTGAAGATGGTGGAAAACAAAGTTATAGACAACTCATAATTCTAATCTCACAAATCAGGACATAAATGCCTAAAGGTTAATGACTCACCCAGCAGCCTCCCCATCCAGAAGTCTTCTGTACTCTGCAATCTCCATTTCCAGTCTGGTCTTGATGTCCAGAAGCATCTGATACTCTTGCCCTTGACGCTCCAGATCGGCACGAAGCTGCACCAGCTGCTGCTCCAGGCTGGTCACCTGCATTTGGTAACCGTTTAACATGGCGGCGTAGCGGGCCTGTGTGTCTGCCAGAGTGCCTTCAAGCGATGCTTTCTGTTGAGGGGAAATTCATTATTTTAAAGGCTGTCTGATGCATCAAAACAGCAGATTTCAAGATTGACCTGGTCATCTGCTTACCATACTGAGTTGTGATTGTAGCTCGATTTCAAGACCCTGGAGTGTGCGTTTAAGCTCTGTGATTTCTGATCTAGACGTTTGAAGGTTTTCTGTGCTTGCAGCGACTTCTTTGTTGAGGGTTTCGCTCTGTAAGAAACAATAAACATTGGAAGCAGTCAGCTCAGTTGATTTTTGATTTGGTTTTGATTTCTTATGACAAACTTTAACTAATGTGATGTTACCTTAGCCTGGAACCAGGTCTCAAGGTCTCTGCGATTCTTGGCAGCAACTGCCTCGTATTGGTCACGGATTTCAGCCATGACCTTGGTCAGATCTTCCTGTGGTGCCGCATCAACCTCTACATTGACTTGTCCGCTCATCTGGGCGCGTGCTGCCAAGAGTTCCTAAAAATGCAAAAACAAACCACTGAGCATGTTCTTTATCAGGAAGAAAAATGGGTCTATTGAAGACTATCAAACAAGCACCAGCTTACCTCCTCGTGGTTCTTCTTGAGGAAGATCAGCTCTTCTTTTAGACCTTCAATCTGCATCTCCAGATCAGATCTGGACATTGTCAGCTCATCCAGCACCCTCCTCAGACCTGCAATGTCTGCCTCTACAGACTGCCTCATGCCCAGCTCATTCTCATACCTGCATAGAAATCAAACCCTTATTTAAACTTTTAGGCTCATTTGAGATGTTTATAGTCAGCTTTTCTCTTAGTTACATGGACTTACTTGACCCTGAAGTCATCTGCAGCCAGCTTGGCGTTATCAATGCTGAGATAGATGCCTCCATTCACACGTGTGGCATCCTGGATCTTAACAAGACAAGAATATAGACTAATTTAGATATCTCTTGTAAATGTTTTGAGTTTAGTGGTAAAACATGCATAGTGCTGCTTTATTTTCAGCACATTATTCATATAAAGACAAGTTAACACAAATGTACATCAGCAGTTACAAATACTCTTTTTTTCCTGCCACATACTTTGTTCTGCAGGTCACTGATAGTAGCGTAATAGGCGCTGTAGTCACGAGCAGAGGGGGCCGTCTTGCTCTCCAGGAACTGCCGGATCTTCAGCTCAAGTTCAGCATTGGCCTTCTCGAGGGAGCGCACCTTCTCCAGGTAGGAGGCCAGACGGTCGTTGAGGTTTTGCATGGTGGCTTTCTCGTTTGCAGACACATCAACGGCATCAGACAGATTGAAGCCAGCGCCTCCACCAAATCCGCCACCAAAACCAGCACCAGCACCACCTCCGAAGCCGCCACCTCCTCCAGCAGAGAACGAACGGGAAGCAGAGGCACTTGAGATACGTGTTCCACGTCCTCCAGCTCCCCCATGCACGCTTCCTGCATACATGCCATGCCCCCCTCCACTGCCACGGGACATGGATAGGCGGGATCCTCCCATGGATCCTCCAGAGGACCTGTAACTTTGGCTGTATGAAACAGACATGATTGTAGAGGAGGTTTGCTGCTCTGTTCTCTGACTGGAGAGAGTGAGAAGTGAGGAAAAAAATGACCCGTGATCCTTTTATTTGGATAAACGAGGGAGGGAACGATGGATGGGCGTAGTGGGTTATCCAAAGAGGTGGAGTGAGAAACCGCTGCCTCACTCTCTGAAGGCAAACACACACATACACAGCTTTTAGCCAACTGTATGGTTTGAATGTTTGAGATTAAGATCATGTAGTTGGTTTTATAAGTAAGCATTTTGCCATAGTGAAGTTTGATTCTTGGTCTAATAGTTTTTTTTAAATAACTTTTGTGCACTGAAATTCCAAATTTTTATTGTTATGGATATAAAAGTCTGTCTATCTATCTATCTATCTATCTATCTATCTATCTATCTATCTATCTAGCTATCTAGCTATGTACCTATCGATCTATCTATCTATCTATCTATCTAGCTATCTAGCTATGTACCTATCTATCTATCTATCTATGTACCTATCTATCTATCTATCTATCTATCTATCTATCTATCTATCTATCTATCTATCTATCTATCTATCTATCTATCCTCTTGGAATTATAAGGTTCTATCTGATAACTTTTGTCAAAACTTTGGTTAGTTTTTTTGCATATTTTTTATTCTGTGAGAACTTATTAACATTACGTGATAGATTTTATAATGTTATGTACATGTCGGGAGTTGTTATTGAAAAAACAAAAAGGCTCTCTCTGCACAGTTGAATGGAATACAAAAACGTTGAATTGAGAATGCAGATAAGAACCTCAAATTAAAATATATATATATATATATATATATATATATATATATATATATATATATATATATATATATATATATATATATATATATGGAGAGAGAGAGCGATAAAGACAGACTTGAGGCTCAGTTTCTCAATACTACTCGGAATGTAGATTAAAGTTAAAGGTATATAGATATATAATATGCATAGTGTATAGAATTTTAGAATTTATTGAAAATCACTAATTTCAAGATTAACATATTGAACCTGAGGGTAAAACAGTGCTGCAAATACATGAACAAGAAAAGTGAGAGTTTTTGCCCTCAGGGTGCCAATACTGAGACACACCCTGTAAACAAGCAGCAGCAAAGCCACTGTTACTGTGTCTGTTATATATAAAAATATAGAATAGAACATTTCATATCTTTTTTATTATATAATAATCTGTATCATATGTACATATAAAAATATAGAACATGATGTTTAATATCTTATTATTTAAAAAAAAGTAACATGCATTTATTTAACTCTTAAACCTAAGCATTCAAAATCCTAGTTATTTATTCATCTCAAGTGATGCATTTTGTTTGGATTAAATCATTCTTTACACAATGATTGTATATAGTATAAAGACAAGCCTTAGTGTTGTTGTCTTAGAAACAAGATCAAAGTGCAAAAACAAACAAGTAGTACCCTAGAAAAAAAGGGAATGGCTGTTAGCGTAGATTTTAAGACAGTAAATTTTAATTGGCTGATATGAGAACAAGAAAGCTTTTTAATAATTAAACTTGAGCTGATAGCAGTGAGTGTTTTATAGTGAACAAATAAAAGTTGGATACGAAACGCCTAGTACCATATAAAGCTGAGTAGGAGGAGAGAATGTGGTGAACACAATCAAAAGCTTTTTAACTCATTATTTATGCATCAAGCAAGATATTAAATAATAAATTGCTTCATTTAAAGTGCAAGCAATTGGGTCTTGTCTAATTCAGCTGTTTTATGAATCTCTTTTGTAATGAGGGTGAAAGGTGTTGAAATGCATTGCCTAAGTTGGTCTGCATGGCTTTCCACTCCTGAACGTCTGCTCCACCCATCCTGCTTACATTATATCTGCTTAAATGCCACAGATTCATGCTTTCCTGCAGGAGTATTTGTATTTTAAAAAGACTTACTAAGTATTTATGACCAAGGTTCTGAAACATTGATAGTAAAAATGCATTTCTACTTCTACGACTAAATGTGAAATGTGTATGAAAAGACTTGCCTGGGAATAAGTATAAACTTATATTGAACTCGACAGGAAGTTTACCAACAGTTTTTAAGATGTCAAAAAGGGTGGTCCTCTTTCACACCTTTGAGCCGCTTAAGTGTAAATAAAGTACAGGGAAGTGTCAGAGAAAAAGTCAAACATTTGGTGATATATGGTTTTATGGTAGCCCAGCACAATAGCAGCATGACAAATAGAGGAGTGTGACATAAAGTCGAAAGACTAAACTGAGATAAATAGACTCGCTATTAAGAGTAACATAGTAATTATGTGCAAAATAACTCTTCAGTAATTTGTTGTTCCTCTGAATTATTCAAAGCCAGTTATGTGCAGCTGGTAAATAGGGCTTGTCTCTTTGTAGTTGTTCTGTACAATTAAATATTTATGTTAACATAAGTTACTTACAATAATCATAATACGCAGACGAACCACCTGTGAAATTCTGTTCATTCAGTGTCGCATTTGCAAATTGTTGCAGCGATGGTAATATATTGCACTTTGTGGATTTAGTTAATGCAATGAAATATTAAGAATCTACTTGTAGTGCATTCATTAAATAATATGACTCGCACGGAGTTAAGCAACAACAAAATAAGTTTATAGTTTAGTATCTCCATGTGTCTCACCGTTTGCTTTTCTTTATTCCTCTGAACAAAAGCATATATTTTGAATGCGTTTCAATCAATGTGTCTTTCTTTGGCTTCTCTTTAGATTTGCATTGCAGCGCTATTGTGCCGAGCCTTTTTAGTGAATGTGACCCTTTGTGGGTCTGAACCAGGTAAGCATTTGAGGACAGTGGGTGTGTCGGATCTGTACAAAGCACAGGTTAGGCAACATCTACAGACTAACAAGGGGACAGATTCCTTCATTTGTTTCCCTCAGGGTTTGACAAGTATACGCAAGCATGAGGGAAACTGTGTTAGCAGTGTCCTCAACCCTCCTGTCAATCACTCCTGGTTCTTTTCAAAACTTCACAAGTGATCTTGAGCAATTTTTCTTTGTTCTTCTTATGCTTGCAATAACATGAAGAAGGGTAATTTAGTTTTATGAAAACAAATGTTTGGTTGAAATTGCGGTTATAATTGCTTATTATTAATGTCAGTTTTATATATATATAGTACATATACAGTATATACAGTTTATATATATATATATATATATATATATATATATATATATATATATATATATATATATATATATATATATATATATATATATATATATATATATATATATATATATATATATATATATATATACATACATACATATATATATATATATATGTATATATATATGTAGATTATTTGACACCCATAACCCCAATTAAATCTGCATGCAAAATGGAATATAGACTGTAAAAAAAATAAATAACACCAAGATTATTGGAGTATATTTTACTAGGAAATACTTTCTGCTTAAAAATGTAATTCAGTGCATTACTACTTAGTTTGCAGAATTTAAAAGTAATTTCTGAGTGAAATTCGTTTCTTCATGATTTTTAGTATGTCCAAAAAGGCCAAAAGGTTATTTAAAATGTAAAAGATTTTTTACTGAATTATATATTTATCTTAAAATCTATCCTAAAATCCTTGTTGAAATGTTTGTCTCAGTATTATTTGTCTAGTATTTCAGTGTGTCTTAACTGAAGACAGATTTCAGGAATGTGCAAACAAAGGCTAGTACAGGCCCGTCACGTACTCATCTGCTTGCTCTCAACCAATAAACGTCTTCACTTTTCACCTGATCGCACTAGGAGTTTCAAAGAGTCAGTTGTTCTTATGCGGTTTTCAGAGATTTATGGCATCGCTGAATAGGAAATGCTATGCTGTCAAGAGCTTCATTAACACCCGCGCTTGCAAGAAACCACCATATCATTAACCAAACAGGAGGTTTGGGTGTGTTGCATTGACAAAAGTGTGCCTTCCAATAACAGTAATCTACAATAAGTCCAGCTCACGTAAAGTTTACAATAACGTGGCAACAAGTGGTCTATTGAGATGTTTTCTATCTTTCCCCATGACGTCTGAGTTTAGAGGAAAAACACTGAATTGCTTGATTTTTGTCTTGAGTTTAAAGAGCTTTTCATCTGTAACCCATTACGTAAGTCTTAAGGCATTGAGAGTACGGGGCGTTTTGAACAGAGGTTTCAGTTTGCCTTCGTTTTATTGGATCACCCAATCCCCACCCCACTCCACCCATTGAAGCTCACATTACTGCAGCGTACGGGTCTAAATCTACAGTTAACCCTCACTGGGTGTATCCTTTTAAAAGGTATTGATATTTTACATAGACTTGGTTACTATAAACATGCAGACTGATAGTGTCCAAGGTTGTGAACCTGTGCTGGTGCAAACAGGGTTAAATTGCGATTCACACACAAATTACCTCATTTATTGTGGTATTAAACGATTAGTTTACCCGTTACCGGATTTGAAAATAACCTAGAGCCAATATTTGGTTTGTTTAAGATTATACAAGTAGTTAAATAGTACTATATTGGTATCTTAAATGTACCTGAACTGGCAATAATGGCATTACAATAACATAACTGTAGTACTACTAATATTAATAGCATGCCTACACAATAATTAAAGAGTTCAATTGTGGTAAATAGAATACAATACAGAATGCGTAAGCGTTACTTATACAAAAAAAAAAACATAAAAACACCCGTGAGAACCTGTCCATGGCATTCATTTATAAAGTGATTCTTTTATCCTGCAGAACATTGTGAGTCATAACTGAGTCACTTGTTTACTGTACTAGGATTATAAGAAAGTGTCTGTTTTTATGCGGGGGGATCTTTGTGAATCTCTGCACGTTCCAGGTTTCTGCCGAACCATGCAGTAGACAGAACTGAAAATTCATTTTATGTTTTATGCTTGCTGTTAAAGTGGTCTGTGAAGCTCAGGACTGGGTGTGTCCGACTGATTCAAAGCGCCGGTTGGGTAATATCCAGAGACTAGGGGACAGATTCTTTCGTTCTTTCTCCCTCAGGGTTTGGCAAGTAAACACAAGCATGACAGCAGAAAAACTGCTATTGGTGACCTCCGCCCTTCCATCAATCACTCGCCAGGTTTATTCACACACTGTGCTGTCAGATATTCTTGAGAAATGTTTTTTTGCGGTTGAATTAAAGCTTATGGTTTCATATCTACAACTCTGCTTTCCAGATGTGGTGAATGAAGCCACGGGCTGTTTTCTGCAATTACCATTTTTGCCATTTCTGTTTCTTACTGACACGAAAAACATCCAAGGAACCTTTTTACTGCAGAAACGGTTTGGGTTCTTCGGATTAAATAGTTCTTTACCGAAATGCAAAAGGCCCCATTTTGAACGTATTTTTAAGAGAGCAAAAACTGTTTTCCCATGCTGACGTCTCTAGGCCGTGACTCACTACAAGACTAAAATCATCCAAAAGTGGTGCACGTTCGTGACTTGCTCCCCGGATTAGTCTGATATCCTAAAATATACTTGAGTAATATTCTTAGAGCTTGTCTCAGCTTGTCTGTAGGAGTTAGTTGCCCTTTTACGGTCCGTTGCTGGAACCGTTCCGCAAGTGCAGTCCAACAGAGGAATGTAAGCCAATATCTCACACATGTGTCCAATATTTTTCACCATAAACCATTCAGCTGCGCACTGCTGTTGGGCTTCCAGTTAATTAGAATGAACTGTGGAATATAAGATGTGACTTTTCCACTGCTGTTGCCAGGGAGGGAAAGGAACTGTTGCTTATATTTTCCAAACATTAACTTATTTTTATTGTGTAACTGTGAATTTTGTGAATAACGTGTGAGTTTGCAGACAAACGTTGTTGTGATTGTCTGTTGCCAATAAAAAATGAATGCTGTATGTACGATAACCCCAGTAAGTGTTTGAATATTTGAAAATGTAGAAGCACTTTGTAATGTTTTTTTTAAAGAAATCTCTTGTGTTCACCAAGGCTGCAATCATTTAATCAATATAGTAAAAATACAGTAAAAAACGTTTTTATTGCATTTTATATTATAAAATGTAATCTATTCCTCAATCAATCATGCTCATTTGGTGCTCAAGAAACATTTTTTTATTAATATCAATATACAAAATCAATGCAGTTGAGTTGCTTCGTATTATTGCAGAAACCTTTCTGAAAAAATATACAGAAATAGAAATATTTATAAAAGGTATATGTCTTTACTGCCACTTTATGATGGATTTAATGCAACCTTGCTGATTAATAGTATTGAGTTTAAAAAAAATCTTACTAACCCCAAACATTTATATGCATTATGACTATATGCAAATATATTTTGTGCGCCCTGTAACATTCGTGGTTTTTATTCCCATCAGGGGTGGTTTAAAAGAAGCCTCATGACTATTGCCCTATAAGGTGCTGTAGTTATCTCGGAGTTGCAGGAACCTGCCCTTACAGTTAACATGAAGAGCCAAAGGCAGACAGCTCTGTGAACCATAAGAATGTGCAAACAAAGGCTTAGTAAAATAGACATTAAACCAAAAAGGAATGTTTGACCCTCTATAACATGCATATTACCCTCTAATGCATGCACATTATGTTAAAATAAATTACAATGTGCATTTTTATAAACAAAATATGAATAGAATACTTTGCTGATGTAAGAATTTAAAAAACTAAAACATAATGCCAGAATCTAAGAAAATTGGCTTTTTTCATTTTTCTTAAAGTTGTATAATACTCAGAAGGTACCCTTGGTTTGTTACCCTGAAGCAACATCATGAATGGAGTATGTGGAATGGAGTAGGTTGTGTGTGTGAGTAAATACATTACGGTGATTTGAATATAAGGGAATATATGCATATAATATATAACACTTGTTCAGACAGAACCCTGCAAAAACAGCTTCTCTTAACTAAATGAGACCCCGCAAGCTCCAGTACAAACAAAGGAGGTTATGTTGGGGCTCATTTTAGTCTTTGGTGCATATCTTGAAATAATTCCCTCATCACTGACTTGAAGTATGTTGCAGATGCTTTATTGCACAATTTTGCCAATGAAATCTGTTCTCCAGCTGGCTCGCATTTGAGAAGCTGTAACCCCAGCTTGAGAGTCAGCTCAGCTTGTGCTTTCTTACAGAAGATCAGTGATACGTTCCTGCTGAATCAAAATTGAATGGATTTAACACCATTTCCAGTTTTGATGTTATTTTCATCACCGTTACACTTAAAAATTAAGCTTCCGCATTGAGGGTTTCATGTAGAACTTTTTACATCTATGGAACCTTTCCATTCCAAAAAAACTAGAATTTGTGCACGTCAAGCCTTTTCCCCAGACTTTATCTCTCCACTCACCAATTATATTTAATACTCTATAGCTCTGTTCCCCTTCAGTTGGCTGTTTGTGACAGTATTAACACATGCAGTTTCTTTAGCAAACAATGTGTTGTTTCTTTCAGATAATCCTACAAATAACTAGCATCTCATTTGTAAAACAAATGCTGGTACAACTGGGAGTGTTGCCACGGGCTAGATCACCCATCCAGAAACATGTGCAACAGCATTTCTAGCCACAACAAACATGAAGATATCAATTTGTGGTCTGAGAGATTATCTGTTTAATTAAGACTGCACCATCTAAGCAGTTTGTCTGAAAGGAATAGATTGCTCCAAAATATGAATGGATTAGTTTCATCGGAACAGATTTTTGAGAAATTGAGTGTTCTGTTATCTGCTCACCAGTAGATCCCCTGCCGTTAAAAACATCACAAATAAAGCACAAGTACCACCAATCCATTCCATCAATTAACCATTAATTAATCTTGGTTTGTAAGAAATAAATAAATCAAGGCATTTTAATTTTAACTTAACTTTAAACTGTTGCTTCTGGCCAAAATACTATACCAAGTCTATGTGTGCATCCTCATTTCCTTTCTTCGCATCTTAGCTCCACCCCCTTAGGACACGACGGAAGGATGCAAGGAAAAGGCAATGTCCACTAATAGCGTCACTTCAAAGCATCATTGGCTGAGCTAAAGGGATCAGCCCATATGTTGTTAAATGTGTTATTTAAAGCATTTATAATATATATTAGTGAAGTAAGATGCCATGTTCATATATATGGCATGTATGAATTAAAATGCTAATGCAACAATTGAAATATAAATGTAAATTTTTATGACAGATGTGAAGGGAGAGGAGAATGTATGTCACGTTTACTTGATAAAACACTTCCGGGTCACAAGATGTAGGAAGGTGGAGCGACGAAACGTTAATGAATATTGAGAAGCACCGCATTTTCTTTGGTAAAAAGGTCACATCAAAATCCACCAACAAGTTTGTTTTGAATTGGTTTTGCTTGTAAACCGTGCTTGATTTGTACATATTTCTCTCCTGATTCAGACTGAAGCAACGGTTTGAAGTTAAAAATGTCTTGATGTATAAAACAGCTTGACGGACTGGAGTCACTTGTGGATTTTATAATGATATTTTTATTTTCATCGGCTGTTTGGACTCTCGTTCTGACGGCACCCATTCACTGCAGGGAATCCATCGGTGAGCAAGTGATGCTAAATTAATCCAAATCTGTTTGGATAAATATACAAATTAGTCCACATCTAGGATGGCATAAGAGTAAAAGAAAATCAGCAATTTTTCATTAGTCAGTGAAAATGTTTTTAACGTCAGATCCTTCTGACTCCAATACAATAGTCTTCAGTGTTTCTGAAATGATCGCTTTGCCTGATGAATGGAGATAACTGAGTGATCCTGTGATCTTTCTTATCTTTGTTAAACAACTGTCATTGATTTGTTAATGAGGCAAAAACTCCAGTTGCGACCTTTACATGCCAAATTCATAACACTAGATGTTTTCTATTTGGTTAACACAACTAAGCCCCATATATTCAGATGTTATCCCAAATCTGAGTCACCATCCCTCTGAAGACAGGATCATAAAAAATAATCAGCACTCTGAAGTTGCTGACAGTTTAGTAATTTATATTCATTTAAAATTCATAGGCGCAGTTAATCTGTCAACATTGCAGATTAACTGCAACGTTGACAGATTATTCCGCGTTTTACCGATATATTCGGTGTTACCGTTTATTCCATAACTCTTGGAATAAACGGTAACACCAGGGCATAAATTAAAAACAGTACCTGATTTTACTAAGTTCAACCTCTTTGTTGACCCTGGAACAACATTGTGATTAATCAATCAGAATTGAAGAACCAGTTAAAAGTTTTTGTAAGTTAAGATAAGTTTTAAGTTCAGGATTTCAATTAGTGTTTGGTGCTTGCACATCAGTGTCATTCATCTATCATTTCCTTTGATTTTAGGCTTTACTCGTAGATGTAGGTGTAGAGATATGGTCAAGACTAAATATTTGGATTAAAATGATGTTCCACATCGAACTCGTGCGTACATGGTAGAAAGTGGGAGTCTGAGTAGATCTTAATAGAGATTCGTACACAGATCTCCACAATAGAGGGCTACCATGCAGATGTTGTCTCGCTGTGTAAATAACCACACTCTCATTGAAACCCGCGAGCAAACACGCTCGCATCCGCTCCGACCAGTTCTACCCGTTACATGCTGTCCATTCATTTACCTTCCTTGCATTTCCCGGAGAAGGTGTCAAACGCGTACTTTACTCACAAAACATACCAACTTTTTGTCACTCGCCGAAAAAGAAAAGAAAGAATGTGCCATCCTCTGACTACACCTGCAATCATATTGTCATGGAGAAGAAAAAATAAACATTTTAAACATTTTTTTTTATTTTTGCAGGCTTCATCTCATTAAACTGTGTGGTTTGTTTTCATAAGGGTAAGTTTCTTCATTGCGGTGCTTTTAGCATGCATTGTATGCTCTCTCAAAGGGATAAAACTTCTCAAAACTTTGCAGAGATACTTTCCTAATGTTTCACCTTTTTGTCCACACCATGAAAGTCAATGGCGTCAGCAATGGAACTGGACATTCACTCATAAATATCCTCAAAATGCATATCACTTCAGCTACTCGCACAAAGAAAGCGCTTATACAACTAAAAAGAGTCCTGCTGCAAAGTTGCTTACGTGAGCTGTGTTACGTTATATGCATTACTTATAGGCAGCTCTTTTTAAAGCTGTTGTACTGGATGCATGAAGCACTACAGAGCTGAAAGTTGACGACGTCATAGAGAGTGCTTACACAATATTCGTTAAATATCATTTCAGCTAATGCATGTGCTAGTTTAAGACCAAGCCCTGTTAGTGTAAACATTGTCCAACATAAGAGTATGATAAATGAATTCATTAAGTCAAACCAGGTCATTTTATTTGCATAGTGCTTTTCACAATCCATGTTGGTTCAAAGCATCTTTAACAAGCCTTAATGTCTTTAAAACCTCAGTAAACAAGCCAAAACTGACTGTGGCAGGAAAAAACACTCCTGGCAAAAAAACTAAAACATACTCACATTTATTACGTTTGGCAGTCTGAGTGATTTTAAATGATTTAGCTCAACATGTGAATGCAGTGCCAAAGCAGTTTTTTTTTTTGATTTGCAAATGTCACTTTTATTTTTGTTCGCTACGAACCAGACTGTAACTGTTTATATTAACTAGAAAGTGTCTTCTGTATCAGGGCTTTGACATGGCCATTGTGGGGCATTAACCTTTTGGGCTTGGAGCCGTTCCAATGAAAACCTGGCCTTGTTTTTTTAAGGCCATTTTCCTAATGGGCGTATTCTTTAGCAGTCGAAAACTTGAGCAACATTTTCCAGCATCCGCTCCTGTATTTTTACAAGATTTCCTGCCCATTTCTGGTGAAAACGGCTCAGTGGCATAAAGACTGTTGCCTCAAAATCTAATCTCCACTTTTGACCGTGAAAAAGATTTTGTACAAATCCAAACATAGGCTAATGTAGTGTAATATTTGTGTGTGTGTAACTCACTAACAAATGCTTGGCCTCTTTTACAAGTGCCCTTGTTCAGACAGAGAGGCAGGCCTTTCGAGGGAGTGTCTGATTTTATACAGCTGATTGCTGATTATTGCCCCAGTGGGTGCCGCTGCTTCGTCTACGCCAGTATTTCTCAATCCTGCTTCTTTTTTCATGCCACTCTTATCTAAGTCCTGATTCACCTCATTAGTTCATTAGCTATGCGCTCCGTGATCTGAACTGGGTGTGTCTGATTATTGACGGAATTGAGAAACACCGATCAAATGATTAGAACAGCGTTGCACTCCCATGATTAATTTGTTTAACCCCAATAACACGATACAACGCATTATTCAAGAATATGGGTAAAAAGGTTTACTATTTGGCTGATTTCGGCTATCCACTGGCAAATCAAAGACCACCATAAATAGATCTGCAGATGGAAATGCAGTAAAGTGAATGCAGTCATTCAACAATTCAATACTCCATGCGTGGAAAACATGTAAGCACAGTCTTGTGACTTTATCGTGCTGTGTCCCTTGAGCAAAGAACTCCATCTAGCGGCTAAGGCAAATAAGCCATTTATCCCTTGACCAAAAATGCCTATTTTTCTTTTGACTGTTTTTCACATGAAGAGGAAGTGCAGGTATTTGCCGGCTCGTTTAATTCTACTGATTGTTTTAATTCAGTCTGGTGTATTTTATAGGGTTTATTTTATGTACGCCTGCAGTAAACCGATTTTTTGGCAAGAGAAGAGTGGCAAGGCTCATCCACTTCTTATGAACAAAAGTATTTGTACGTTGGCCTGTCCAAACACACGAACAGTTATTGCAGGCTGCCATCTACCGTCTGAAAATGCTGAACAAGGACGTTTTGAATCAGTGCATTACCTCCCCCTGCTGCTTTCACGCTGTGCTTTTTTTTCTCTATTTATTGAACTGATTGCATTTTAGCGCCAATCGGTAGATACTGTAACTACAGCACCGTTTTCTTCATGTACGCCGTTCAGCTGTGTCTTCTGTGAGGCATACTGAGGTAAAAAAGAGTGTTTTTATGTTTAAAATACTATTAGTTAGGCAGCATTGCACAACGTTTTCACCATTATGACTGTTTAATACTTCTACAAACAGTTCAAAAAGCCAAAACAATATTATTTGATTAAGGGACCGCAGCGTGTCTCATATCAACTAGTCAGAATGAGTCAGCCCGTGCTAATATTCTAATATTATTAGATGATTATTAGATAAACGTCTAATAAATATGCCGTTAGAATCGCTTGAATGAACAATTCAATGACTCACTTTTTAAACGCTCACTACTGACACCTACTGGCATTGTATATGTGTGTGTGTGTGTGTGTGTGTGTGTGTGTCTATATATATATATATATATATATATATATATATATATATATATATATATATATATATATATATATATATATATATATATATATATGAATCTTATAATCTTATATTATTTAATTATATTTTTCAGTTTAAATTGGAACTGAAAGTATTAATAATATTGTGCAAAAAAATTATGTGTGTGTATTTGTGTATGTATATGTATATGTATACATATGTATAAATATATATAAATGTATATATATATATATATATATATATATATATATATATATATATATATATATATATATATATATATATATATATATATATATATATATATATATGTATATATATGTGTGTATATATATATATATATATATATATATATATAAACATGTATATGTGTGTGTGTATATATATATATATATATATATATATATATATATATACATACACATATATGTGTGTATATGTATATGTATATATATATATATATATATATTATATATATATATATATATATATATATATATATATATATATATATATATATACATACACATATATGTAAATATATATATATATATATATATATATATATATATATATATATATATATATATATATATATATATATATATATATGTATTTGAGTTCCTCAGATTTTATAAGATATATATAGTTGAATAATCATGAGCACCGTTTTTGTGTTACGTGATTGCTGTTCGGCTGTCTAATTGTTTCAGCAGGACATCATACTTCACTCTAATAATATCCATATTTGACCTAACAATGCCGAAATATTTCCCGTTAGACGGCAGGAGAAGTCTTGCGTTTGGGTGACGTCATGCTCTCAGTTAGAGGCAGGGGCGGGGCTAAACGGAGCTGTTTTCAAGCGCTCCAGAGCCAGGGTCGCCATTTTGTAAGCTCGGCAAACGCTATCGAAGCACCGAGTGAGAAGAAATCCCCTCAATAATCAGGCCAGATTACCAAGAAACCAAAACCGCGAGACCACCCGTTGTCGTCCGAAAGGAAAGGGAATCTTATCGTATGTCCGCTATCCAGAACCTCCAAACTTTTGGTAAGACTCGAGATCTCTAAAAAACGGTAGTGTTTTATTGTGTGGGGGGGAAGGGCGACTAAAACCGTAGTGTTTTTTACCGAGAAAATATAATGATGCCTCTTTAGAAACACGATTTAGTTACCTCAAACCCGTTTACGGAATATTTAAAAGTGGTGGCGTATTTAAAAGGCCGTTTTTGTCGTCGAAAATTGCTGACAGAGAAACGGCAACTAGGCCTCAGTTTTTATTCTCGTTTTGTTCGCTCCAAGTATCGATAATTCACCCGATTAAAACACCGTATACGTCCTTTTAAAGTAGATCATCAGATGGCTACCGTCGAATCTATCTAGAAAGAAATCGAGGTTTTGATCCATCCCGACGTCCGATATAACCCATTTTGATCGCCAACTTGTTTTTCTGGACGAAATACAAAATGGAAGACGCCAGTGGATGACGGCTTATTTTTAGACTTAACGTTAGCGCGATCTCCGAGAAACATCTCGGGTCTTCTACATTCGGATCGATGTCGAGGCGGGCGGCAGCTCACCCGCAAAACGCAAACCGTTGTTTTATGTGAAAATAGCTCACGCCTTTTGAGATATTGAACGGGTCCGGTACACGAACGGTTAATGAACAGCCAGATCAGACCTGAACTCTACACTGTCGTTAACGGAGATGGTTTGCTTTGTTCCAACACGTTCATTTGAGGCGCCCTCAGAAGCAGATTTTACACCCTGAAATGTTTGAGGTGATAGAATCAATTGGGTTAGTTGTCCTTAATTCATAAAGTACATTAGGTGACCTAGTTGAAAGATTAACTCCGTTTCAAGCAAAGCAGGAAATCTGATGCCGCAAACGTCGCTAATGCTGTTTATCTTTTCAAAGACCCCTTTGCTGATGCAACTAAGGGTGATGATCGGCTCCCAGCTGGGACTGAGGACTACATCCACATAAGAATTCAACAGCGGAACGGGCGGAAGACTCTGACCACGGTTCAGGGCATAGCCGATGACTATGATAAAAAGAAGCTAGTCAAGGCCTTCAAGAAGGTTGTCGTTTAAGTCGCTTAACGCACGTTTCATTGGTTTATAGTTACGTGGGTGGAGCGTTTTTAACATTCCCTGTGTTTGCGTCTTCAGAAATTCGCCTGCAATGGGACTGTGATCGAGCACCCTGAGTATGGTGAAGTAATTCAGCTGCAAGGTGATCAGCGCAAGAACATTTGCCAGTTTCTCACTGATGTGAGTATGGACTTGATGGCTTTTGGCAGATAACCCCGACGGCCTTTAAATGGTTTAATTGACCCGTTTCCTTTTATTCCGCAGATTGAACTGGCCAAAGAGGAGCAGCTCAAAGTCCACGGGTTCTAGAAGCTGATGTGAACTGACCCCTTCCCTCCCCCCGACTCTTAACCCGACTTACCCTGTTGTTGTGCTGCTGTTCCCCCCCAGCAGCCCCCCCTCCCTCAAGGAAAAAAGCTGAAAATGATTACCTCTGATTTGAGACTTTTTAGTATGGCACCCTTATCAAAACGACCAGTCCTGTTCAAGCATGGACAGACGGCAAGGCAAATTATGCGGGATAAATGATTTTTTTTGTTCCTTGTCCCCTCCTTTAGTCCTTTTTTATTTTTTTAGTTCATCTTGTGCTGCTCTCGAGCACAAATTCCATGTAACTTTTTCTCTTTGTTTTGTACAAGGTGTTTCAATAAAACCTTCAGATGCCACGTTTTGCACAATCCTTAAGTTGATGGGCGGGCTGTGGATGGGGCAGTTTGTGTATTGATTTCTTGGTTCATATTTAAATATCACCATAAAGATTCTGCATTTTAATTTCTGATGAGGGCCGGCCTGCTTCAGGGTTACATTGGTGTGCCGTTTGTGCACAAAGCACGGCAGCCCCATCTTGTCTCATTATGCATCTCTAACTGCCTTTTTTACCCTTGTTTTTCACAATATGCATAATTTCAATTTTCTAAACTTGTAATACCATATTTTGTTTTTTGGTCTGGAATAAACAATATCCCATACGTTTGATGTTTTAATTTCTTAAATGGGAAATATTTTCAACGCAGTGCTTGCTTTGGTTGTAATATCAAGTTAATAACATGAAGCAGTTGGTGTGGTTGTGCGTGAAAACGTTCTGATCTTGCCTGTGGATGGTCGTTTTATCAATGCTTTAGACTGACTTGAGTCTAGTATAATTTTAGTTTAAATCCGATGAGTGCGTATTGCAAAGAAAACCTTGAAGAACAGAGTCAGATTTGCAAAAGTCATAACATGAAGAACAAGTGAGACGTCGGTAAGCCTGCCAAAAGATTAAATTTAACAGTGTGTTTATATTAGAATCTGAGAATATGCATTGTGCTATTTTTGGTTTTGTGATCCTGCCTTTTATTTTCGTTTAAGCTACAGAGCCAACGTACAAACAAAACCGAAAAGAATAGATATTTTAAAAACACATTAATCTCTTATTTCAGAACAAAGTCGGGTAGTTTTTAACTGACTTGAGAGAAATACTCATCTTAAATCATCTAAGCTTAGATAACCAGTTTAAATCCATGTACAAGGCTTGTCTTAATGGATAACCGTCTTGTTCACTCCCCACTAACAGATATAATGGGAAAATGCCATCACCACCATTTGTAAGCTTAAAATGTTAACGGCTGTTCTATCTTCTGCACAGCAGAGGGCATACCGGTAGCAATTATTACTCTGTTGACATTCAAGTATTTTGAATCTCAAATTGTATAACACGTTGATGCCTTTCAAATATATACATTTTGATGAATACATTGGCAGCCCAGCAAGACTTCGAAGGTTTAAAACAAGTAGGCTAAATGCGCCAGTCATATTTGTGTGGCTGGTTGTTTTTGTACTTGCTGTCACAGACAAGTCGTGCAAGTCTAAAAATGAGTGAAAGTGATAGTAATGTTCTATTTCTATAAGTAAATGACTAATAAACCGATCCTAAGGGAATCTCAGTCACGCTGCCTTGATGGTGGTGTTTAAATACCACATGTCGTTCTTGGCAGATTCGACTGGAGCACTCAGACTAATGACTAAGAGTTAACTGCACGTTACAGCTGTAAAACCAAAGTAAATCACGCTCAGTACCCACAGATCCATCCATCCATCCATCCGTTTTCCAAACCGTGAGTCATTGGGATGCTGGAGCCTATCCCAGTGTTTTAGGCCGAATTAAGGCAGAGAAACACCCCGGATGAATGGACATCCAGTATATCACAGTTACCCATAGAATCAACTAAGTATTGTGGAGCTCCAAAAAAAACTGATAATGCCGATGCAGTTGTTAGCTATGTATAGTCAAGATATTAGGTTAATAAGAGTGTATTTATTTAACGGTTAATTTAAGGTCTTGACAGGCATTGTAAACCCTTAATTTGCATGGTTAGTATTTATTAGTATTAGTAATACTTCAAGAAACTTTGTGGCACAATGTTTTTTTTACATTAAGTTGTGAACTATAAGGTGTCCTTATTTCAAGTCACAGGCCAGATAAATATAAATAAAAAAGATTTATTTTACTAACAAAATATTTTAACGCGCTGTGCGAAGGAAGGTTTAGCAATCAAGGTTATTGATGGAAAATCAACTAGGATATTGACCTGGCAACTAAAAGCAATCAGCTAGTTCAGTCCATTGCCTGGGTTTTAATGGAACTGCTATAAAAACCCGCCGTGAATCGCCAAATCATTATAAGCATTTTATTTAATTAAACAGCAAATTGGTCTATAATTAATTCTATGTGTCTGCATGTAATCAAAAACATTTATGTATGCTTGCATTGTGCTAAAAATGCGCTAGCCTGAGGAGCTGGACTTCCTCAGCAGATTCTCGGTTCCCAAGGTTTGCCATCAATGTAAACATCAGGGAGTTTTTCCTTGCCATCGTCGCCTTCGGCTTAATCAGCGGGAGTATACGGGACTATTTGTATATCACTGCTTTGGATATGCTCTGTGAAAACAATGAATTAGATTACTTGTTATTCACAACAATATAGGCTCTATCCCAGTTCAAGTGCAAAGCAGATGCATTTTAGTCAGTATTAAACTCATAAGAATGGAAACTGGATAAAAGGGATTTCCAATTTATCTGGACTCCATTGATCCACTCAGGCATAAATCATGTGGGTGTTCTTAAATATAACTTAAAAAAGCTTAGTCTAAGCACTTATCACATATTATTGAAATATTTGTCTGACTTTTAATGTGACGGATCGCCCATAAAACCTATTGACCATTCACGAAAAATTAAACGGAAAGTTAAAAAAGTTAACGTTAAAACGGCACAAAACTGAGTTAGTGGCATCATGTCCTCTGTAGCAGATCGATGGGTTTTTGTAGCAAAAAAATATTTCTAGTTAAAAATATAACGTAAATAACTGACTTCCGGTTATTTGCCCGCGAGTTCCGGCTTCTTGGCTGACATCTGAGTCGACTTACGACGTGTGACTTTAAGTGGCGTCATGTTTAAATAGGAATAGTTTTGTTAGAAAACCCCATCGATCTGCTTCAGAGGACGTGAGATAACCCCCCGAAGGCGTGTAGGATACTTTTATGTCGCAGTACTTGCGGATCTATCCCATTTACGGAGCTTCAAAATAATGGCCGCTATCCACCAGCATTATCAAGCTCGGAAGAGCCAGGATAAATGTTTAAAAATCCCCGACTGTGTTCATCTGAAAGAAGAAAGTCATAAACACCTGGGATGGCTTGGGGGTGAGTAGTTTATGCTGTAATATAATTTTTTTTATTAAATTCTTCCTCATAACTGCATGACAAAGTGGATTCGACTAAAAGACTGTGGCCAGGTTTGAGCCATTAATAGGCTATAATTTATTTATTATGCTCACGAAGGTCACGTAAAAATAAAATAAATAAACAGTGGGCTTACAGGTAAACAGTAAATAGGCTATTTTTACAATGTAAAATGAAAATATTATATTAAAATATTTTTTTTTATCTTGATTTTATGCTTAAAAATGTATTTTAATAGTGGCAAAGCTTAATTTCCAAAAATACCGACTCTGTATTATTATTTATGATATTATAATATTATTCTTTAATTCTATACAGTGATGATCTTTCACTTGAAAACCACAGCATTATATCTGTTTGCAAAAAAAGTAGTTTGCTCCCTCAGAGAATTGCTGTAATCTGTAAATTGATGAATACCGTGTATGGGAGATGACAGTTACATAGAGAGCTGCCTCTTGCTAGTGTGTGAATTGCCATGCTGGTGTACTCTTTTCAGGGATCATGATTACAGTATAATGACTGCTATCAACATGGTGCAATTAAACATTTTCAAATTCTGGGATCAAAGAGAGAAGCTTCGCTTGAAGTCTATCTGATTCCTTTCTGTTGTGAAACGGGCCTTTCACGATCGTATTGCCTAGTCTCTCGAAATTAAACGGATGTCACTGAAACAAAATGGCTCGAGTGTGGGAAACATCTTGAGTTAAATGTTTGTTGCTTTCAAGCAATGCCATGTTAACGGCAACATCCTTCTGAAGCTTCTGTATAATTTTGTCATTGTTCCGAAACTCCCTCCCAGCCGGAGAGCTGGTGCTCAGCCCAGATGTCGAATCCATTTTGAATGTTAAAACCACCAGAGGAAAGCCTCTTAGTACCATGGCGACAAAACGTTGTTGATCTTGAGTTGGTTTCGAGATGCAGCGGGCTTTGTTTGTCGTGTACAATCTATTTTTTTCTGCTGCACCATGTGGGTTTGCTCAGTAGTTTTTGAGCTCTCATGCCAAAAGTTTGCTCAAATAGCGGCGTGACCTTTAGGAATAAATGTTGCTTGAAATGAAAAGGTATCGTGAATACAGCTTTCAGCTGCAAAATGCGTGCATTTACTCAACTATAGGTAGATATTCAGCTCAGTAGATTCTTTTTACACGCGGCTGTTGATTATGTGCACAAACGATGCACAGGATTGTAATCTTTCAGATGCCTCTATGCAGCAATATCTTATCTGACATCTTTAGTAAGGAGTGACTTACTCCAGCATATATATTCCAGTAGTTTTGGATGGAGTTTCTTACAGTCTAATTTATTCCCTTGGGTAGTTATTAAAATATCTGTCTCCCAACCTTGCAAACACAAACACGCGCAGCAAAAGAACAGTAACTCACATCTTTGACAGTTAGGGCCTCCTAAAGACAGTTCGACAAATACGTATTTCACAATAGCATTTTGATTTGAGCTATACGTTCCAGTCCCGAATATGAAAACATTTCATGCACAGGCAATAAACCTTAGATAACGGCAACTCTTGAAGTGTGTCTTGAATTGAGGCGTTTTACGGACGGGTAGGAGTTGGTAGGAGTAGTAAAAAAGTGGCTTTGAAAAGTTTTGCGTTAAGGCATTTTTATGTGCAAAGAGGGAATGTGAAACGAGGAAACTTGCGGGCTATAGAGAAAACACACACACACACACACACACACCACACGAACAAACAGTGCTTGTAGATTGTCGGTTAGATGTTGAAAGGTCACTCATTGTAGTTTATTGCTGTTAAATGATTAATCGTGGTCATAATCACATCTAAAATAAAAGTTATTGTTAAATGTAATGTGTGCGTTGTGTGTTATATAAATGTACGCACATACTGTATATACAGTGCCCTCCATAATTATTGGCACCCCTGGTTAAAATGTGTTCTTTAGCTTCTAAAAAATTCAGTTTTGTTCTAAATAACATAGGACCACAATGGAAAAAAAGAGGAAATTCCATCCTTTAATTCAAGTGCATTTATTCAGTGGAAAAAAAATCCCACATTAAGAAATAATTCTTTTACATCAAATCATGGGTGCCACAATTATTAGCACCCCTGATATTTAATACTTTGTACAACCCCCTTTTGCCAACAAAACAGCACCTAATCTTCTCCTATAATGTTTCACAAGATTAGAGAACACAGAAAGAGAGATCTTCGACCATTCCTCTTTGCACAATGTCTCTAAATCATCCAGTGACCTGACTCCTCTCCTCTGCACTCTCCTCTTCAGCTCACTCCACAGGTTTTCAATGGGGTTGAGGTCGGGGACTGAGATGGCCATGGGAGGAGCTTGATTCTGTGTGTGGTGAACCATTTCTGTGTAGATTTGGCCACATGTTTTGGGTCATTATCTTGCTGAAAGACCCAGTGACGACCCATCTTCAGCTTTCGGGCAGAGGCCACCAGATTTTGCTTTAAAATGTCCTGGTATTTCAAAGCATTCATGATGCCATGCACCTAACAAGGTTCCCAGGGCCTCTGGAAGAGAAACAGCCCCACAGCATCACCGATCCTCCCCCATATTTCACAGTGGGCATGAGGTGCTTTTCTGCATACTCATCTTTTGTGTTCCGCCATACCCACTTAGAGTGTCTGTTGCCAAAAAGCTCTATCTTGGTCTCATCTGACCAAAGAACACGGTCCCAGTTGAAGCCCCAGTACCGCTTAGCAAACTCCAAACGTTTGCGTTTATGATTGTGACTGAGAAAAGGTTTTTTCCTTGCACGCCTCCCAAAGAGCTTGTTGGCATGTATATAGCGTCTGATGGTTGTTTTGGAGACTTTGTGACCCCAAGATGCTATCATTTGTTGCAGTTCTTTAACAGTGAGCTTTGGAGAATTTTTTATTTCTCTTACCATCCTCCTCACTGTGCGTGGAGGCAAAATAAACTTGCGTCCTCGTCCAGGCTTGTTTACTACTGTTCCAGTTTTTTTAAACTTCTTAATGATTCCTCTCACAGTAGATATGGGCAGCTGCAGGCGGGTGGCTATTTTCTTGTACCCATTACCTAACTTGTGAAGGTCGACACACATCTGCCTTACTTGAATGGTGTGTTCCTTTGTCTTTCCCATGTTGAAGAGTGGATAAGAGAAATGGCCTCTGTGTCATGTCATATTTATACCCCAGGGAAGCAGGAAGTGATAAATTGCTAATTAAATGTTCCTAGATATTCAGATCAACTTTGTAAACTACTGTAGAAATGACAGAAATACTTCAATTACATTTATTTTATAGGAATTGTTAGGGGTGCCAATAATTGTGGAACAAGTTATTTTATGAAAAATAATTATTTGTTAGTCAGGGATTTTTATTTCCCCTTAAAATTCATTTTATATTCACGTTATATTTTTCTACAATTTTCAGTGTGACAATATGCTTCTGCAATAAAAATTGAATTTATTTTAAGGCTTTTAACACATCTTAACCAGGGGTGCCAATAATTATGGAGGGCACTGTATGTGCGTATATATGTGAATAAGCCTTTATGTAAATAATTTGTAATCACTCTAACCTGATGTTTTATTTCATAATTTCCTCTAAAGTGTTTGCCAAACATTAATGAACACATTTATTGCATCGAACGTTAATGCGAGGAGCTGATGCACAGTTTTCCATGCTGCGTACGTATATGTGTTAGAGGGTAAAGGCGAGAAATCCATATAATATGACATTTTATTTTCTCCCAAAGCAAGAGAGCCAAAGTACTTGTTTTCTGACAGCAACATTTGTCATAAACCTTCCCTCCTGCGGGGTAAGAAGAAGATCTCAAACGTTTTGTAAAATGGCCCTTCATGCGCACTCATTGCAGTCATATGAAATCCAGAACAGCACTTTAAACGAACAAACATGCCTCCATAATATTCACATCACAGCATGACACACCGGGACTGCGTTGTTAGTGTAGGAGAAATCTCCCCAGCTTCAAAGCATTTATAATTGCAGTGTAAGCCAATCACAAATAAGCACAGCTAACAGCCAATTATAGCGGACAGAGTTTGAGTGTTCAGCACAATTAATAGAGCGCTACGGTACCATTAGGGGCAGACCTTTAGTACTTTGATTTGTGTCCTTTACCGTGTCCATTCAGATAATTGCATGGCGGATATTAAAGTTGCTAAGAAGGATGGATTTGATGTACATTTTCAGTACGTAAAGTTCAGTTTTCTCTTGAAGAGTTGAAAAATAAAATAGATTTACTGTGAACTAATACCGCTACCAGTACTTCACATCTAAAGACCAACCAGAGATCAGTTAGAAAGCAGTCACCGCGTTCCAAGTTGGTCATTAGCTGGTTATTAGCTGGTACAAACTTGCCATTAACTGGCCAGAGCTGGTCATGCCGTTCATTATTACGATGATTATCTGCAATTTGGCTGAAAATGAAAATCGGGTTGACGTCAATGAGAGTTCATGTTGGATTTTGGTTAAACAACCTAAAAACAACAATATATCAATGTCAGCTGACGTCAGTATTGGACATACTGTGTGCATACTTAACATACATACTTTTTTTTTTTTTTTTTACTCTTTTACTTTTTGTACTCTTGAGGGTGCCTGGCAAACATATAATGGTTTTCCTATAATTGGTCAGTGGACTGGAAACTCTTAGCTGAACTAGTGTAATGTGCAAACAGCCAGGTGAAAGTGTTAACCTTTCTGTCAGCAGCTCTATCTTCACCCAGAACAGTGCCCGAGGCTCAGTGAGTGCAGCACTTCACCTGTCCTTATATCCATATCTGCACTGCACATTGTCAGCTGAATAATTAAGGGTCTGGGTGCTAATACTCCCTCTGAAGCTTTGATCACATTTGCAGGTGAGTCGATGTCGTGACTGTCCGCTTTACCTTCCCAAGCAGTTATTGCAATATTGCTACATCATATTATATAGGAGGTCTTAAGATGCCATGCATTATTATACACAATAACAATTGTTATTTTCTTGTTATTGTGGCTTAATTTATTTGTGATGGGCCATGCATGGAAGAACTTAATATATATATACTTTCAGGCAAAGTAATCATATTGATTTAAGCATTTTAGAATTCTAAGTTTATTACTTGTTCGCGGTAAAATGACTGGCAAGTAAAGTCTTCACTGTCGTTAATGTTCTTTCTGGGCCAATATGAAGTAACACAGTAAGTAGGATATATAGCCCATCAGTTATATATCCCAAGAAAAAACAACTGTTGTCGACATCACGGGAAAAGAATATTGCGATAAGGAAAAACAACTCGTTTTGTCGAGATCATGAGAAAAGAAAGTTATCATAATGAGAAAACATTATGCAACTTTTGTTAACTTTTATGTAAGGATTGCAAGAAAATGTTGTCAAAACAAGAAAGTAAAAAAAAATCAATGGCCTCTTTGAAGCTCTGCTTTTTTTTTTTAACCTAACTCATTTTCAAGACACGATTATTTGGTCATTTTTGAAACAAATTTTAGACATTCTTTCTTTGGTTGCAAACGTGGGACATTTTTAACTTAAAACACAATTTAATATAAAGCCAGCGAGAACGATTTTCCTATTATAATCTATTGCAGGACAAACAGTATAGTAATATTTGCATTAGTGCTGCTTAATATTTTAGCGTGAAGCTGTGTTGCCTTGAAAAGTCACATTTGTTTAGCAAACTATTGATCACGAACGCTATCTGCAGACAGACCGATGATCCCAGAATCCAACTGCAAAGCACAAAGGTTCACATGGGGCTTTTTCTGTAGAGCAGTTTGTTGTGCTCTTTGCGTTTACTCTCAGATCTCTGTCTTTGAACTGAATTTTTCATCAAAACTGTGAAAAATTAATTTTCTCCACCAAGGTTACTGTCTTAAGCCAACGTTTCTGTGGAAAAACAGCGTAGCGTAAGTTACGTAAACATTTATGGATCTCGTCCAAATTGTCAACAAGCAGACTTTGGGGCCTTTAAAGTAAAAAGCGCAGGCCTACTTTAAGGGTTTCAGAATATGAGCTTCGCCCAAAAGCACACCATTGTTTCAGCCAGTGTTGTTTTTTTCGGCCCTCAAACAAACAGACAATTATGCGCAGAATTTACACAGGCTTTTTTTTTTTTTTTTGTAGTGTCGCTGACGAGTTTAGCTTGTTGTGAAAAGACAAACCACGCAGGATAGAGCAGATTATCGTTATGCTTTGGTGATCACAAGTGTTTGTTTCTATAAGCTGCAACTGTGAGTGCTTTGTCGGAGCAGAATCGACTTTATCTGTCGAGAATGCTATTCAGACCTGGAGATTGTCCTCATAAGTCTCTCCTCTGCCCAGAACAGGATCATACAAGCAACATTTCCCAGTCCAATCGTTTCATGCCCAACTACCTTCACAGTTGGTTAATTACCTTCTTTAGAGATCAATATTTAATTAGGAAATGTTTTTGCCCGTGGGGCAGTTTTAGACAGTCACCAGTCTGAGAGGCCACTCTCTTCGCATTTAATAGAATCTAAATTCATTCATTAGCTGCGTTCGGCTCCTAATAAATTATGCTTTGATCGACAGAAAGGCCTTCCTTTTCTTGTTAGTTGGGTTTTATGTCCTTTAGGCCAGAAATGATGTTTGACTATACATATTTCATGCTGCCATTATTGCTTCTGGTCTATATGAGGCTCTCGAGGATTTGTTTTACAGTAATCAGCGGGGTCTTTAGCGGGATGTTTGGCTGTTTTCTTCATCTTTTCTGACTTCAGCAGCAGCTGTGTTCCCAGTTCACATATTTGTGCGTGTCATATTTTATTTGCTGTAACGTTTGTGTTTGTCATATTACCCGGTGTGCTTCTTCAACTGCTGGCCCTGAAACGAAAGGAATAGTTCACCAAAAAATTGTTACCCATATATCATCCCGAAAACCACAAGACATCATTGCATGGAACACAAAAGCAGGTATTTTGAAGAATCGCAATATAAGAATGACAATATTTTCATCTTAGGTTTGCAACGATGTGAGGACACGTAAATGATGATAAAATATTCATTTTTGCCTGAATTGTAGCTTTAAACACCGCAATTCATTTGCTAACTAGATAAATAAGGTTTATAAGCAATAAAATGAATACAAATAGAACAGATATTACTGGAGTAGGCTTTGGAAGAAATACAGTTCCAGTTTTTCTGCTTGGAAATGTCACATTTAATTGCCTTTTGCTTTTGTTTTGTTTGTGAAATTTACTAGCGATTTCTGATTGAAAATTGCTTCTACACAATTTTTTCTACTTCGGCGCATGATAAATATTAAATTGGTTTATGCTTATCTCATTCCTAGTTTATCAGAGGTTTAAAATGCAGTAATGAATATTTTCACATTTCGCGAATGAACGCCTGGTGGTGAAAACTGTTAGTTTTAATAAAAAAGCAACCCCTGGGACACGAAAGCGCCTGTCGCTGACGCTAAAACGCTCAATGACAGATTTGTCTGGTCGGTTTTTCCCTGCGAAATGTGACAGAACATGGCCGTTGTGTTTGAATCCTGGGGAAGAGACATGATAAATGATAGCCCGAATCAAACGCAAATCTCATCAAAGCAAACCGAGAGCCTCAGACAAAACTTGTGGTCATATAAATTTAAATGCTTCTACGAGGGCACTCGGATATAGTGCCGTATTTTTGGCATAGCAACAAATCATTTCTCCTGACATTCATTAAAGACTTCAAAGGAAGCTTTTCATCCCCTAAATGCTTCACATGTTCCAACTGGGAGACAAGGCTTCGGCTAAATCTGTGAAATTGCCCTGCTATCTCGGTTTCTGACAGCATGCTAATGTTCAATAATAGATGTGTGAGAACAAGACCCAAACTACATTTGAATGAATTATTCAGCTGCCCCCATTCGTCTGCTGCTTTTCTCAGCCCCTCCTACCGCTTCCATTATGTCTCATTTTTTTTGTCAATTACGCAATAGCGACGTAGGCACCGTCTTGCAGAAACCGTCCAAATATAAGCTCTCTTATCCAGCTCCGCAGGGAGCTGTCATTATTTTTCCCTTGCCATCTCCCGCTTTCGCCTCCTGCACTTATCTGCATCCCCACACACGTCTAGTTGAAGCCCCCGACAGACTTCAGAAACTTCTCTTATTTCTGTTTTATGTTCCCCGTGTTATTTCGCTCTCCCACTTTTTCTGTCCTTTGTGACACGTGTTTTTCATCTGTTCTCCTTCGCTGGCAGAACGTACGCTCACCTACTCGAGCGCTTACTCATGTTTGTCCCCTATTTGACACGCTTTTCTTCAGAAGGCGAGTCAACGATCGAGAAAAGACGGCGTATTTAGTGTATGAAGGTCAGTGGATTGTTTTCAGAAAGGTCATATCGAAAGGAATTCTTATAAGTCTTTGTACCCTACAGATGCTGTTTTATGAGCACAAAAGAAGATATTTTAAAGAGTGTTGGTAACCAGACAGCAGATGGTAGTAGCCATCGACTTTCATAGTATGGGGAGAAAAATACTATGGAAGTCAGTGGCTAACAGAAACTCAAGTTCGAAACAAGTTTTTGGGTGAAATTAGAATGTTACAGAGAAAATATCATTATTAAAATTCATATTGGTTTGATATCTAAATTCACTTGTGACATTTAGAGCGAATAGTTTGTAGTTATTAGTATTTATTTGAAAATGTATTTATTCGGGTGAAACAAAGAATTTTAAAACTGTCCAATAATTGGTTAATGGTTTTATTGTTAATTTGCAATGTGCAGTATTATTTCAGTATTTTGTAGCTTTAGTATTTATTTAGAAATAACTTCTCTTTTAAATTTTAAATGTTCTTTTTCATTTAAATTTAATGTTTAGAAACTATTTTAATTGTAAATAAATATTTTGTATTGGATTAAAAACAATTCTATGAATGATTATCATACTTTTAAGGTATTTTAATTATTTCTAGTTTTAGTTTTTAAGGTTTTGATTCAATATTTGTTTTATTTCAATTCACACTTATAATTGAAAGTGCATCTGCTTTTGTCCACTAGATGTTCTATATTTAATTTACGCAAGGGTTTGGCATATAACCAAACATTTGTTAAAAATCTCTAGCAGGTGCGACCAGTTATGCTTTTGTAAATTGAGTTTGATGCCTTCCAGAGTCCTGGGTCTTTCTTGACCCTCAAAACCCATCTTAAATATACATCGAACCCTCCGTCAGAGCTTTGTGAGTGCTGTATATCTGCACCCCACATAAAAACGCATGCATTTGAAGCTTTACAAGTGGATTATGATCCGTGATTGTGGCTCTCTCGGCCTTGTCCTAAGAGCACGTTTATTTACCTTTCTGTGCTCCGTGGCCCATTGTTCTTCATTGGTAGCATGGCTCTCTGAAAAGAGCAATCAGTATTGGTGGCAGCGATTTCTCTGAGCTCCTCTACCGGGGAAGCATGACATGCAGAGTGACATGTGAAAGACAGCCTCAGCAGGAATAATATCAGCTTAGTCTGCCCATGTCATCCAAATCCAGACTCCGTTTATCTGCACGGTTTTTCCACTGAGAGCCAGAGTTCGGATGAATGTGGGTTTCAGCCATTTGGAAGATCAAAGTAATCTCTAAATACGAGTCTACGTAAATCACTTTAGTTTTTTATGGGCTTTTGGAAACTCATCTGCCCATTTGTCCTTGCCGGCACGAGAACGGTTGTATATTTAGGTGTTGCACCGAGGCTGAAAAAAAAACCATTGGGAGACAGAGAAAATGAGAGCTACTGTGTTAAAGTGTAATATCATTTAATTAAAAATCCAGCTAAGCTTCTTCCCCCATTAGGCTTGAAGTAAGCTTAGCGCGTAGCAAAGAACCGAGCCTCAAGCTGATACGGGTTTTAGTACATGCCTCAGTCTTAAAGCCACAATTATACTTTTAAATATTTCATTTTTGAAGCTTTGTTAGATGCTTTGGGGTAAAAATGAATAAAATTTTGTTATAGAGCAAATACATAAAAATCACTATTTGTAGGCTTACCCTGGGGTAACACTGATTTTTATTTTAAACATCACTCATCCGTGCTTCAACTGATATCTAAAGATCAACAAAATAAACCACTTGCTATTTTTTGTTTCAGCCACAAATGGCAATAGAGATTTTTTTAAACTCTAAATGCAATTACAATGTTTCCAGAATGATTTGTTTCCTGGGAGACAGATTTTTTGTTTCTATTGATCTATCTATCTATCTATCTATCTATCTATCTATCTATCTATCTATCTATCTATCTATCTATCTATCTATCTATCTATCTATCCATTCGTCCTTCCATCCACCTGTCTATCAGTCAATCCATTCATCAGTTCATCTTGCCCATCCATCCATCCATCCATCATAATTACGGCTTTCTATATAACAGTATTACCTAAAGGTATTAACCATGAAGGAACTAGCGTTTAGCATTGTCGTTGTACCTCTTTAAAATTGGCTTCTTTCTATATTCATAAAATACAATTTCTCATATGTGAGAAGTTAAGCAGCTGTTAAGGAGGATAATGCATTACCGCTAAGAGAGCCATGAGTACTTTCATTATGTCTGGGGTCATTATCTTTCTCTTTACCTTTCCTGTCAATCCGTCAACACTGAAAACGCCATTAGAGACTCATGAAATGTTTGCTGTTCTGTAAATGTTCTTCTCTCCCAGAGGATGTGAGCATCTCTGCTGTGTTCGCTTGAAGGAAAGAAACTCTCTAAGCCGTCAGCGCTGCCGCGGAAAAGAGCAAAATATGTTTTTTCTTTATCATCTGTTGCCTTCCTTTCCTATGAATCCCTGCAGGTTTACTAATGGTGCTATGTTTAGCAAATGCAAATGTTAACTTCTGCATTATCGAAATGAGTTATCGTTTGCTTTGATGCCATTCTAAATGGAGTTTATCAGTATCAGTACACTTATAAAAACACCCAGAGGACCTTAGCAGACATAAGGTATATATTCACAACCACCCACTATGGCTGGCGATGAACAATTTCATATCGAGATTGCAATAAAATATGTTGATGATAATGATAAACTCTGGACATTTTACTCTGTATGGATATATAATATACAGAATACTATTATAAATTTATACAGTGCTGTTCTGCAGCATCCTTTCCGATAAAAATAAGCCATAAAAATAAATTCTTTGTTGTAAATTAATTGTTTTAATTTAATTACATTTTAAGAGATTGATGAAATGGTTTTTCATCAAAGTTTTAGTAATATAAATTAATACAATAAAATGGCAAACTGATTTCATAGGGCCCTAAATTAAAAGGTAGCTGTGTAGTTTAATTGTGAACAAATAAATCATTTTTACATTCATTCTCAAGATCTAACAAACATATGGAAAGCACTTCTTCTCCCATTAAGGGTAAATCAGTATTGTGAGAAATATTAATGTTTTATGATATGGAAAGAAATGTTACGATAGTATTTTTTGTCATATCATCCGGCCCCACGTGTTTTGTGCACATCTTCAGAAAATGTCAGTGTCTTTAATCTGTTATCTTTGAGGATTTTTATTAGAAACGAAGCTTGATTTAAAAAAATCTGAATGTTCACGCAAATTACAACACAAACAAAAGCAAAATCCCTGTAGCTCCCACCCTTTATCTGCAGCTACTCTGAATGGGTCTCTAATGATAGTGCCATATTTATTTTTGTTTCTCTGGTTCACGGTTTTCTCTAAATGCGCCATCCATTATTGCCACAATTTGCAGAGAGTGAGCAACAGAGGCAACGATGACAGAATGCTTTTCGAACAATAGCAGCACTCTTGCAACTTTCATAATGACTACATGTTTTCAACTACAGAGGCAATTCACGGTGCTGTGAATCCAACCTTTTGAGATATGTCGCATTGCATTAGAGCCACAAACATACAGCAAGTCTAATCAGGCTTGTTGATAGTTTTGAAATATAATGTTTATAAAATCTTTTCCCATTTTTCCAAATACTACTGAAGAAAATGCAAAAACTATGAGAAAATAAGGCAGCCGTGATTTTACAGTCGTTTTGTGTTTTCAAGGGTTTTGCTATGTGGTTGCTAAGGTATTTGAAATGGTTGCTAGGTGGTTGCCTACTGATCCAAGTCTGTTTACATCTTCTGAGGGAAATACAAGTGACTTGGAAACAGTGGAAAAAGACTTGAAAAACGTGACTGCCAAAATGTTTGATGTTGCTGGGCTGTTGCCAAGGTGTTGCTATGTGGTTGCTAAGGTGTTTTGGGTGGTTGCTAGGTGGTTTCCTACTGGCCCAAGTCTGATTAAATTATCTGAAGAAAATGTGGGAGGTGATTGCAGTGCAAAACTTGCCCAACATGAAATTAGCCTTATTGCTGTTGCCAGGGTGTTGCTATGTGGTTGCTAAGGTATTTTGGGTTACGACGGGTCTGCTTGCTCAGCCAAGTTTGTATTTCTGAACAAAAATGTGCCATTCATCATTGCAAAACTTGACAGCAGATATTAGATATTGTTGTGGGCTGCTACCAGGGTGTTGCTATGGTATTTTGTATGGTGGTTGCTAAGTACTTTTTCTCGCCCAAGTCTGTTTACATTTTCACATTTTACATTTGTTGCCAGGGTGTTGCTATAAGGGCCAATAAACAAATTACTTAAGTTATTATTAACAGGCTTACAGTGAAAAGAGCTCACCTTTATGATTATGATTATATTCTCTAGATATCAGGTCTGTTTTGGGTTTTTCCACCAGTTTAATGTCTGTTGCATAAATTAAGCTTAATATTTAAAGTAAGGGATTTGAACAACCCCTAAGCATGTGCAACAGTAGTAGCGATGCTTGACCTGGCAAACACCAGTAATTAGCCCAAATCTTTTGTGTCTTAAATATAGTCATAATACCATCCACTGATGATTTATTCATAATGCCAGTCCTCTGTGAGCTCGACGTCTATTATGTTGCAAAGATTAGCCGTTTATAGCAAAAAGCATAGCTGAATTGAATTGAATCTGAATAGAAGTGAACCTGATTCTGAAAACAGTGCGGATCTGCATTCACAATAGCGTTAGGTAAGCCATAGAGCAAACCAGGCCAATCCTGCTGTGCTCTCTCTATTTACCCAGAAGCCCCGAGGCTGTAACAGGCCTGCATACTCCATAGCCAGTGCTGCTCTATGGCTACAGCAATCTCTCTCGCCACACCATCCTTTGTGCTTTTTTTTTTTTTTTGCTTCTCGTTCTCCCTCCCCACCCCCTCACTGTCATATTCTCTCACTCCTGACTGATTTCATACAACATGCTTTTTTCCTTTTTTTGTACATGCACACACATTCGCACTGCTATACCACCCAAGTTTATTTAATCTTTTTCATGACCGTTCATTTCTGCTTTTCTGTCTGTCGTCTTTGTTTCGTTATCCCTGCCGGGCAGATGAGCCCAGCTGCCACTCTGCAAAGTGTGTGTGTTTGTGTTTACGGACATCCAGTTACCTTCCCTCAGCCATTGTCAGCGATGGCTTTTGAGCGAGAGCAGGCACAATGTACAGACGCATTTATCCCATAATGCCGTGTTCTCCTCTGTAAAGAGCACTCTCACATTCAACCTCATCAAAGCTCAGCTACACTCCGCTCGGCTATATTTAAATGCTTTAAACGTACCGGCGAGGACAAAAATTGCATGGAGAATCAAATCAGGAGCATAATGGAAAAGTCGGAAAGTCCAAGTCTAAAGTCCAATTTTTAAAAGCTGCTTAAAAAGGCGTTTAAAGGTTCCCTACGATTACAACACAGTTGGTTAATTGTATATTTATTTGCAGTTATGCAAGTATGATTGTCGTCATGTTATGTCCTGAGTGGCTGGTCAGTCTATATTTTTTAAATGTTACATTTTATATTAATAGAAATTATATTAAATCATTTTATATTAAATATGTAATTTTGTAATATACATTTTTAAGCATAGTTATTTTATCTGTGTTGTCAATATAATTTTTAATGGTACATTTTGAGTTATAACATTTAAAAAAAAATGTAATAAAATATAAAATGTATAAAAATATTTTAAAATTATTTTAAACATTACATTTATTCATAATTTTATATTAAATAATAAAAACTTTACATATTAAATAATATATTTTTATTTTAATATACATATTTGTTTTATCTTTGGTGTCTGTATATTTTTATGTTTTATTTTTTTTTTTTTTTTAGATGTTACATTTTGTTTCAGATTTTATATTAAATAGTAAAATATAAAAAAGTTTATATATTATATAACAACATACATAACAAAATAAACATTGAAAAATTATATTAGTGTTTAATTCAATAATGAAAAATGTAACAAGAAAACAAAACATATCTCATTTATATGACAGGTTTTATTTAATACATATGTCAGGTTCACTGTGTTTTGTTCGTACCGACTGGCGGCTGTTACATCAAGAGCTGCATTTGAAGCTTGTATTGTTTTATAGTTCCAGTAAGTTAAAAGAACAATGCTCTGTTTTATGTAACATATATAATTGACTTCTGTGTCTGTCTCCCCATTTAACACTGTGCTCTCTGTGTCCGTGCGGATAAGTGTTGGGCTGTGGGACATATTCTAGCAGCACTGGAGTCTGTTTTAAACTCTGTGAGGAACATTGTCTGACTCATCCGATTTTACCCACAATCCATCCAAAACTGTGGCTGTCCTTTTGATGGGGGGACAAACAAGGTCTGTTCTGTCCTATCCGGAGTTGCACTGGGAATTTTGTCTCTAATGTTACTGTCATGTTTCTGTCTCCTTAGAATGAATCACTTACTGCATTTCTCATTTGTGAGTCGCTTTGGATAAAAGCATCTTCTAATGTAAATGAAGCGTCAGGCGGTGTACTAAAGCTTTGAGAAGAAGCCTTTTTTAGTTTATTCAGTGCAGAGGAGCATAATAATATTTTGATAACAGAGAATTGCATGTTTTTTCTGTTAAAATGACATAGTGTACAGTGCCATCCAAAAGTTTGCCAACCATTTTAAAATCGTTGCTATTTCTTTGGGTAAATGTGTTGAAGACCAGCAATAATTGTTTTCTTTTTGATTGAAAATACACGTCAGTGAGGCATAAGTGAATAAAGCCAAACTGTAAGCATTAAAATATTAGTGTTTCAGTAGTATTGCCACAAGATGGAAACAATATTGAGTTACCGTGATTTTAGTGTGAAAAATTGCTAACTTGCTTTTGCTGTGAAAAGTTCATGAAAAATATCGTCTTGGTTACGTATGTAACCCTCATTCCCTGATGGAGGGAATGGAGACGTTATGTTGTGACGGCAGACTGGGGTCTTGCTTGGAGCCCTGATTAGCTCTGATTAAGAGAAAATGCCAATGGAATTTGGCAAGCGGTTAACTAATCCTGAGCCACTCCCTGTCACACGGGTATAAATGACAGGTTTAACCATTTGTCAGGTTTTGTTGAGGAACCCAGAGGCCGTCCCTGGCCCCCTAGCGATGGTTCGAGGTTGTTAAAGGTGACATAATGTGTCCGTTTACTCCATCTGGGAATGAGGGTTACATACGGAACCAAGACGTTCCCTGTCTGTCAGTCAGTATGAGTTATGTTGTGAAGACAGACTGGGGTCCTTATGAACAACACCACAACCTGAACCCCATCACAACCAGCTGCACTACAAACTCTGCCAGGCTACAGCGTTTCAAGCAAATGCTATGCAAGGTCGTAACCTTCCCAATGCCCCAGAGCAAATTTGCTGACCTTGGTGCTCACAGGGACCAGCGGTGAGTACAATGCTGCTGGAGAAGCCAAGCCATAGAAATAGTTTCTAAAGGGAGGGATTTCGACCTTGAAGAGATAGCTTCAATTTCCCTATTTGACAGAATTAAGGGGAGCGAACCTTCCGGAGAAGGATGCTATGGAGGCCACATCCTGCCCGAAGGGAGGTAACATGTGGAAACACTGGACTGAACCAGCAGCGGCAGTACTGCATGTGATATTGGTCTCTGCATCAAGTCCTGCCCAAGGAAGGGGAGGTAATCTGCCAAGGGAAGACACAACTTCACCCGCAGGGGAATCTTACCGTAGGAAATAAACAATTGGGATCACTCAACTGACTCATGCGGCTCAAGGAATTCCTCTGAAGGCCAGCCAGGACAACAGAAAGATACCTGGAGGGCACTAGGGGTGACCTGAGGGATTTAATCTCCTGGCACCCCTCAGGAACCTCACAATGAGATTGTGCTTTCATGAGACCAGCTGCCCACTGCATCGTGATGTGCCACGATAGCAGCAACATACACTTCCAAAATGACAGCCTACTTCTCCTGCAGGAAAGAAAGCACTACTTCATTCGAGCATCTTTGGGGGTCTTCTCTGTGAGAGGAACATGAATCAATGAACAAACTCCACTTCAGTGCGTAGGCCTGGCTTCGTAGAGGGGCCTTAGCCTGAGTGATAGTGTCCACCATCACCAAGCACTCAAATCTGCCTTGTCCCGTCCAGGAGCCACTCATGGAGGTTCCACAGATCAGGACGTGGGTACCAGAGGGTGCCATATCCCTGAGTGAGGAGGTCCTTCCTCAGCAGTATGCATCCAGGAGGGGCGAAAACTAGGCCCAAGAGGGCCGAAAACTTGGTTGAGTGGGCCAGTATGGAGCAACTCACAGGACCTGTTCCTTGTCCTCCCGGTCATGGACAGCCAGCAGTTGGAGCACTCGTGGTGAAGGAAACTGGTTTACCTGGGCTTCCCTGAATCGATTCCAAATCAACTGAACCGTCTGTGGGTGGAATCGGCATTCTTCGGGAAGCATGAGCTGTTGTGACAGCACATTGGCTGCATGATTGTGCTTCCCTGGATGGCACGCAGTGACTTGATTCGCAGCTGACTCCAAAGGAGGAGATGGCGGACAAGCTGAGACATGCGACATGAACGTATACCCCCTTGGTGGTTGATATACAAAACAGATGCAGTGTTGTCCATGTTTATCAAAACATGCTTGTCCTGCAGTAGTGGCCAGAGCTGCCGCAAGGCTGGTGGCAGTTGATGTGCCAATGCAGTCGAGACCCTGTCCAGAGCCCCGAGGTTGCCTGCCCTTTGCATGTGGCGCCCCAGCCCGAGGTAGAGGCATCTGTTGTGACAACAACATACCTGGACACTTGTTCAAGGGGCACCTCAGCCCATAGAGCAGCAAGGTCTGACCATGGGCTGAATGTGCAATGACAGCTCGGTGTGATGTTCATACAAAGTGTGCCACGGCACCATACCCATCTCGGGACTTGGGAGTGAAGCCAGTGTTGAAGTGGTCTCAAATGGTGGAATCTAAGCTGTGTGACAGCGGCTGTGGACACCTTATGCCCCAGGATCCTCTGAAAGTGTTTCACTGGGACCCCCGTCCTGCCCTTGAGGGAACTTGGGCAGTTCAACACTGACTAGGCGTACTCCTCTGAGAGACACACCTACTCACCGAATCCAATTCCACACAGAGAAAAGAGAGGCTCTGCATGGGGGAGAGCTACCTCTTTTCCCAGTTGATCCGAAACCTCAACTGGCTGAGCTGCTGGAACACCAGGTCCCTGTCTCCAGTCTCAAGACAATTGTCTTGATTGGGGCAGTTGTTGAGATAGTTGAGGATCCTGATGCCCACTTCCTGTAACTGCCAAGCTCGACCCTCAAACGCAAACTGAAGAAATGATCTGCGTCAAGGAAGAACACATTTGGTAATGCGTTTCTGCATTTTTTGATTGGCCAAAACCCACCTCCTTTCTTGGGCACAATGAATTTAGAGGCTGAGGCGATGTCAATTAATGAACACACTTCCTGCATCAACCTTGGGTTGGTACTTGTGTATTTTAGTGCCTCAGCTCACTATTGAATTGGCGATGGCTATAACTTCCAGGGGGGGTGACCCCATAAAAACTTCATCCTTAGAGGACAATCGCCCATCCCCTGATGCTGCTTTTGACATCTGATCCTCTATCAGTGCATCAAACGATATGTTGGGCACATCATAAGTCAGCGCAGTAAAATCATCAGGTAACCACACAGAACAACTGCTGCAGAAGAAGTGAAAGATCTGCAGAGACTGGCCTGGCAGATAGCTGGTAGCAGAAAAGCCAGCGTAGGTAATGACAGAAGGAGCCCCTCCCACCCCCGTGAAGAGAGAAAGACGGGATCGCAGCACTGCCATGGTTACATGCTTATAACAAACGCATAAACCATCCACGAATGCCGCCTCAGCGTGCTGGATGTCCAGATATTGAAGGCTACGATCGTGGCCGTTGACAGAGGTAAGGAAACGACTGCAACCAAGAGACCACAATTGAAACTGCGTCTTTAAAAAGACGCAAGACAACCGTGTTCAGAAACTGCTCTTTTGTGAAACACCCAGGGGAATCACTGAACCACAGGGATGCCGCTGATTGTGTCTTACCACCACAATTTCTCTTTAAATGAAATTGCCATTACAGCCAATATGCAGTACTGGGCTTCAAAGCAAAATCTGAGTAGTGGTTACATCTGTCGCCTATTTATACCCGTCTGACAGGGAGTGGCTCAGGATTAGTTAACAACTTGCCAAATTTTATTGCCGTTTTCTCTTAATCAGAGCTAATCAGGGCTCCAAGCAAGACCCCAGTCTGTCGTCACAGCATAACTTGTAGTGACTGACAGACATAATTTTTACAATACGTTGACATGACAACAAGACACCACAAGCCCCCGAACCATAAAACAACGGTAGAAGTGATGATTTAAACAGCTTTGTTGCTCAAATAATAACATTTTAAAAGAAAAGTTATTTTATCAAATTCTAAGTGACATCTTTAAATGCACCAGAAAATTGGTTTATTTCTTTCATAAATGTTCACAATTTATTTTATGGTGATTGCATATTTTCTTAATTTAATTAAATATGTTTTCACAGGTAGTTTGTTTCCTTATCAATGCAAAGTTTTTTTTTTTTTTTTACAGTTTTATGCTGTTTTAAAGCATTTTTTTTTCAATCGAATTGATGCAAATAGCGATTTAGTCATTTACTCATCCTCAAGTTGTTAAGACCTGTGTGAGTTTTTTTCAGCTGTTTAATAAATTACTTAACTGTAAATGATTTCAGACCTTTCATTTTTAGGTGAACTATCCCTTTAAACTATCGCTTTAGAGGGATAGTTTACCCGAAAATGAAAACTTTTCCATGAATTACTCACCCTCATATTTGGAACACAGATTAACACATTTTGATGAAATCCGAGAGCTTTCCAGTCCTTCATAGACAGCAACACAACTATCACATTTAAAGCCCAGAAAAGCAGTAAGGACATGATTAAAATAGTCTGTGCGATATCAGTGATTCAACCTTTATGTATATAAAAAAAAATCTTTGACATGCATGTAATTTTACATAAATTGTGAATTTAGACCAACATTTTTTTTAGTTTACTAAGGCTGCACTACCGAGGACGTCCTGTTTCCGTAGATCACAAAGAAGCTCCTTGTACCTCAGATACCCGCGCAATGTGTACTATATTACCCATCTGTCTGATGGCAGTGGATTGAGCAATCTATAACAGAGGCTGAATGCCAGTGTAATGATTAACAGGGTACTTGCTGAATGCTCAGGCTCTGAGGAGCGAATGCACATTTGTTATTTTGCCTGAGTGATGTTTTGGCAGCATTTTCTACAAATTGTTTGGAGTATAAATCAAACGCCGGTCTCTGTGGGTCACACAGTAGAGCGTGGATGGTCGAAAAGTGACTGAGCGGGTCACGCTATGTAAATATCCACAAATTATTGAATAAATTAGCGGGGGATGTAATAAATCTACTTCTTTGTCTCCTCTGGAAATATAGAGCTAAACAAATAAAGCACATATATGGAGACACGCACCGGCTTTTATGCTCAAATACAGAGATAACTGAATGCATGTGCTTTATTTATCCCTGAGGGGCAATATTCACGTCCACAGTCAGTCAGACGCATTTCCATTTCAACATATCGCTCTCTTTCATCTACAATCAAACGTTCTCACATCCCCCTGGAAGCTAATTTCCTGAAACAAGGCTTCGCAATTTTCTTTCAAGCTGACATAACACGAGATGAAATGTCACTGCCTCACCTTGTGTTTGCCGCTAATGATCTTTTGCACTAAACACATCGTTTAGTAATTATAAAAGAGCATTACATGCTCGCAAGCTGAAAGAGATGTGAACAGACAGCCAAAGCAAAGTTTGTTTTTCTCCAATTGGAGGGCTGCTATAAGACTTTGCGGATGAGGGAAGTTTTCTCTGATATTTTTGTTTTTGTTAGTTTTACTTGGCAAAAAGTACCCTGCCCATTTTATACTTGTTAATTAAGATAAATACTCTTAATCTGATATATTTTCAGTCACTAATAATAATGTGTTATTTAAGCTCTGTTGAACAGACTACCATATTGGAATCTATATTGAAAAATGGCTAATAAAAATGTATTTATTTATTTTTGAGAAAAACAATCTTCACATTTTTATCTGTAGGTTTATATAATTTATTGCACAAAGTTTGTGTTGTTGTTGCAATTTTCAGATCTCATACTTAATAAAAAAAAAAAAAAAAAAAAAAAAAAAAAAAAAATATATATATATATATATATATATATATATTTATAATACCATGTTGAAATGTTTGGGCTCAGTACATTTGTATTAAAAATAATTTTAGTCAGCATAAAGAACAATTTATTTTAGTATGCTTAAAATATTATTATTATTTTGAATCAGTTTTTCATTTTTATATAAGCTGGATTAATTATCGGGCGCGCTCCTCCTCCGAAATTTGTTTATAGCTAAACATCATTTAATTATTTATGTAATTTGTAATGTGAAAAGTAATATTTCTTTTTTTTGTTTTGTACTTAAAATAATCCTGATTAGGAGAAGAACATGTTAAAATGATGAAGTGACAGTAAACATTATTTTTGAATTTATTAAAATTATTAGTGAAAAAAAACTAATAATATTAAAATAATATACATCACAAACAATAGTATCCAGCACAACGTTTTAAACATTAATAATAATAATAATAATAATAATAATAATATCAAATGATTCTAAAGGTGATACTAAGGACTAATGATGCTGAAAATTAACTTTTACATCACAGGAATAAATTAAATTTTAAAATATATTAAAATAGAAAACAGATATTTTAAATTGTAATAATATTTCAGAAAATATTGTATTTTTTTACCAAATGATTCAGCAATGGTCATCATAGTCTTATGATGGGAAAAAATTCTTACCAGCCACAAATAGTATAGTATGAACAGTATAATGTATGGACTTTTTCAGATAATACACGAGTTACCACTTAAGCACCAATCAACTGCCTAGCAACACCCTGACAATCATTTCATCGAAAGTCTATACAGTATCTTTAATAGATCTCGTGTAGAGATCATGAGAAATGAGAAAAACAAAAAGATCTGTTATGCATATATATATATATATATTACACACACACACACACACACACACACACACACATATATATATATAAACTGTCCATGTAATGTCCATGTAGTGCAGATGATCTCTGCAAGCCTGCTGAGATGAATCGGTTATGAAAGCAGCTCTGTGAATTGTGATGACAATTGTCTCAATAAGGGCAACTGGTAATTGGAGAAATGTATTAATCACGGAAAGCACCAGGGACGTTTGCAGCGCATGCAGCATGTGGAGGAAGCTTCTCCTTGGCAACACTAGGCTATGTTTAGTCAGTATGTGCCAGCGATTGTTCTGGTGATGGTCGATTGATTTGGGTCTCACTGGAAGCAGGCAAAACAGTTTTTGTCCAGAATATTGTTTATGATGGATCATTAAATGCTTGTTTTGGTGTCTTTAGAGGATATACTGTATCAACTAAACTTCCAGACTATAAATGAAATTCTTTCAGAACTCTTTTGTAAATTCTTTCTCGCTCTCAAAGGAACACTCCACTTTTTTTTTTGGAAATAGGCTCATTCTCCAACTTCCCTATAATTAGGAACTATACCCTAGGAACTACGATAGTATAGTTCTTAGAAATATCAGCCTAGAAAATCGAGACTTTTCATTTCCCGCCGGACTTAGTACACAATATAACTACAGAAGAGTCAAGTTTTTAAATAGGAAAAATATCTAAACTCTTTGGTCAGTTTTAACGCGATGCTACTGGTCTAATTGGATTCAATGATCTATGCTAAGCTATGCTAAACGTACTATCACAAGATCGGCTGAATGCATTAAAAAATAGTAAAATGTAACTTATTAAATCTGGGAGGATGAGCCTATTTCCAGAAATATTGAGTGTTCCTTTAAAGGGATAGTTACTAAAAATTTTTTATTTCAGATTAATTTAATTCAAATGCAGGGATTAAACTTATTTCATCAGTAGAACCGTAAAGAAGATTTTCAGATGAAACTGTGATTCTTTGTGACAAAATTAATATCTGTGACCTCGGATGATATATTAAGCTCTTATGAAAAGAAATGTTCAGTCTATGAAATTGTTTACAATATTATTACATCATACAGAGCCAAATAGTCCAGAGTGGTTAGGTTCTTTAATGTTCTTTACATCTTCGATGGCAGAAAATGTTCATTTTTGTGTGAAATATCCCTTTAAAAATAAAGATTCTTAATTTTTGATGGTTCCGTGAAGAACCTTTAACATCTATAGAACATTTACAGAGTTTCTTTATAATGAAAAAAGGGCTCTTTTAAGCCTTGTCTGCTGGAGGTTCTCTTTGGAACCACTTTTTTCCCCCCATATCGTTTCTCCAAAAACCCACTTTTGCCTCTTTGTTTGTAATAATTTCATTGACCTGCTGTCTGCATTTAAAAAAAAAAAAAAAACAGTTATAGAAACAACACTAATGCTAAGAATTCTGTGGCAGAAACATTTATCCACTTGTGCGAGGGAGAAAACTGAGCTGCAAAAAGTGCAATTACTGAAAGAATTCCAGCTGATTGGCTTTGGACAGAAATTTTGCAACTTTCAAGTGCGGGAAAGGGTTTTTAAAGCCTCCGATATCAAAAGTGGCAGGAATTATGGGTTTCACCATGGCAACAAAAGTGGAGAGCTTTCATTATGCCCCAGACAGCTGAGGGAGTTACTTAAATAAGAGAAAATGTGCATTTGTCTCTCAGTAATCACGGAGAAAACGAAGCACCTCAAAACTGTGGCTGTGGGTTTCAAGCAGTGATGATTAGAATAACCTTTAACAGGCTCTCCGACAGAAACTCTTGATATAATGAGCTTTATTACTGTAATATCCTGGCGTTCTGAAGACTGGATCTCAGATTCTCTCCGATCAAGCAGCTGAAATCTTGATGCTCAATATGCTTTTTAATAACCCGTTTGTTATTTATGCTGAAGCGACGAGAACCACAGCTGCTGAGCGTTCAAAACCAGACGTAAAGAAAAATGTTCCTCAGCAACAACTCGAAGCCGCTGGATTTTTTCGCTTCTTCCAAAATGTGGCACGTTGCACAATCTTGTAATTGCATTGGCTTCAACTAGAGTGAAGCCGAGTGAAGAGACAACGTCTGTCTGATTTGGTAAACATGGGGTCTTGAGACGGGATGCGCTGCTCATCCATCCATCCGTTTGCCCCCCAGTTCAGAGGAAGAGGTAAAAATAAATCGGGCTTTGATTTATTGGACGTCATTTCTTCTGCTAAATGATTTCTTTCCTACTATTTTAATTATGTGGCAAAGGCGAGATATATATCAGATGTCTCCCTTTGAGAACGGATCAGACATGCGTAACAAAATTAAATATTAGATAAGAGTATCCACAAGGTCATATTTCACTCCTTCAGTGATGTTCCAGTAGAACTCAGACGTGGAATATCTTTTTTTATAAGTGATTGAAAGTAATATTTGGCTAGTGATATTTTAAATGCGACTGGATGTTAGTGCATATGAAAATAATAAAAATGTGCACACAATCAGTTTTGTCCCTCAGTCTACACCGAACCCCGTCATCTTTGGCCTTCAAACAAATGTTGGGTCCACCCTTGTGAGACACCATTGACCAGAAGTGACATCATTCAGCTGTTTAAACGATGAGGTGAAATCTAGGCAAATAACATCACTATTTTATGTCATGCAATGTTTATTGAAAATGACTTTTGAGCTTAACAGCTGATCATGTACGTATTAAAGTTCCTCTGAAGTGATTCATTCCTGAAGTTTGCCAAATGCCTTGAACTTTTTAACTATGATGAATGCTACACAGTGGCGAGTGGCATTGGATTAATTCAACCATGTGTTTGAACAAGAAGCCGAAGAACAAGAGGAAGAACAGGGTTGTCTACATGGCGATACATTCTATGCATCACTCCCTACAATGTCGAACACATAGCGGTAATTGATATCATTAGCCTCTGGCTTGAATACATTATCACTCAGCTAATAATGTGTCGCTCCAAACCATCTTCTTGTTATATGCTATAGATATGAAAAGCCCCGACCTGACTGGATTGGTTGCATGTTTGTGAAAACAGGAAACGTTTTAAACCACATTTTAGGGAGTTTCAGCAATGCATTTAACATGTAAACATTATAAACGTCATTAAAAGTACTAAAAACGATATTTTTATATGTAAATATTAACATACAGTACATATACACATATGTGTATATATATATATATATATATATATATATATATTGCTACTGGTGGCAAAGAGATATGGCATAAATCAGACTTTGGAGAAACAAATACATTTGTACAAATACAGTTTAAAATACATGACTGTGACTTTTATGTATTTTTGTTATGTAGGCCATTATGCAATGCGGACAAAAACAACAGCAATGCATTTTTAACGTGTTCTCTTACTGTAGCCTGTTTGTTAATAGTTTTTTTTTTTTTTTTTTTTTTATGAAACCATTATATACTTTTAATGCATTAAGAGGAAAAATGCAGTTTGTTGAAGGCAAATATGCGCATAATGTTATGGGGTATTCTGACAATATATACAGCTATATAGTTGCAATGTTACCAGAGCTCCCCTAAAAAATCGTAGGCAACAACACGGCCTAGTAACAGCAGGGCGAGGCATGGCGGCAAGCACGTGAACCTTAAATCTCACACGATCTATAAACGGGCATTAACGGCCATCAGTCGCAATAGATGCGCCAGAATCCTCAAATAATTACCGCCGGTGTAGAAACTGAACCGCTAGAGGTCCCGCCCACTCGCTCGCTCGCGCAACCGGAGACTTCACGGAGGGTTCCGCTGCTGTCAGACTCTATTGCTCAACGTTTGCCAGACTTGGATAAGAGTGGACGGAGGGACTTGGGGCCGGAGAAGGGATTCTCGAGCTGATTTTTGTGGAGACTCTCGCCAGTGGATTGTGATCGTTCCGCAAGGTAAATAAGTGCGCCGACGCGTGCTCGCTCGTTTAAACGATGACTTTGCCCCGGCGACCGCGGAAGCCACCCTTCTCCCGTTAGATGAACCTTAAGCGTGCAGAACGCCGTGTGCGCATGAAGCATCGCTGGAGTTTGGTGCCGTCGCGTCGGTTATCTTGATGTCTTAAGTGTGCATTGCTTTATTTGCTCTTTTTTGTGCTCGCGCTTTATAGCGGAGCACTTCTGTATCAAACAAGACACGGGGAAGCTGGTTTAAAGCCCACCGGAGTTCGTCGCACTCGGTGGATGCGAAACGCCGGGCGGTGTTTTTAAATTTCATCCCCCAAACCATCGCTTTTATTTACAACGTAGCGTTATATTATATTGATAGGCAGCGGCGTTATCGATTTTTGCACGTTCAGCCTCGGACTGAGGAATCTAAACTTTGAACTCGCGTTAGTTGAGTGAGGATACACATGTCGGGCATAATGCGAGATCATTTAGTATCTATGACCAAATCCCAAGTTTATTCGATACGCATCGTGTTCGTCGGAACCGGTCTTCTCGCGCGCACGACCGTCAACTCCGTTCGATGCGTAAAAATCGTAATGTCTTTTGAAGTGTGTGTGTGTGTGTGTGTGTGTGTGTGTGTGTGTGTGTGTGTGTGTGAGTTCCTTGGGGTTTTGATTAACTAACAAATCTGACGGCAGATATTAAAATCCTCAAGAACCCACCTCAGGCACTTCTTCGCGCGTTATGCGCTGTTCGACTCCCGCAGGCGAATTATTTATAATTTTGCTAAATACAGGCTAATAATTGTAAAATTGCACGCAGGGTCGGTGAATATTTGACTTTGATTTTGTTTTGTTTAGTAAGTGTCACTTGACCATGAATGTGACCCAAAAGCGTTTTGTGGGAAATCTACCTTGCGATTTGGCGCTTCCACGGAAAATTGCGAATATAACCACTCTTCTGTTCTCCTTTTTAATTAAATGCCTCTTCATACAATTATGTGTAGTATTACAGCCTACATGCTGCATTTTTAATGAATTAGGCTAGTAATAAATAAAGTAATAAATAAAGCTACCACACCTAACATAAACTACATTGAGAAGGTAGAGCCAGACATGTTGTATGTATGCATTGAAATTAAAGTTGTTTAAATTACATCTCATTTCAAGCTTTTTGTGTGCCACTGTATCCAACCAGGTCGTTTTACCTTCAAAAATAATTACTTTGCGACTGTTTGAAAAGTGTGTTCTTAATAATTCGCCATGTTATTGTAACGTGACCACTTTTGCCATTCGCGTATTCTTTCCTGTGCTTTCATGGGACGGTAAAGTGTCCATTGTCTTCACGAAGATCATCCGGGACTATCTTGCCTATTGTTTTATGAATACCGTAAATCCTACAGCTCTTTCGCGTGCTATTTTTATATAGTATATAGTAGGGGAGAACACGTGTTCAGATGCTGCCAGTAACTTCCAATACTTTGCCACTTTGTTGCTCTAGGAACTGGATTGAGCATCAGTACTCTTAAGATGTTGTTACTTGTCAGATTGCATTGAGTTCAGGTCAGTATGTTGCCACAAGTCACTGATGGTGTGAGCAGGGTTCAGAGGTCTGGTTTGTATCAAGACTATAACCTTTCAGTGCATGCTTTGGTAATGTTCGGTTGTTTATTATCAGCAACGTTTGAACACGACCTCCTTTACAGCGCCGTTTGGAGCCAAGTTCGCGTAATTGATGGGTGGGTTTTATGGCATTTTGATTGACACAAAGTTTAATGGTATCTACTCGCTACAACTGCACAGACATCCCAGATGCCAGTATTGCTTTCCAAGCTCGGTTTTACTTCTTAGGGGAAACATTTGCCATAGATGCCCTTAGAAATTCAGACAGGTCGATTGATACCTCTGGCCAAGCTTGAGGTTAGATCCTGCTTACTGGCTTTTTCATATGAAAATGGCATCAGCTTAATGCATAAAAAAAACCTGTTTGTTTTTCTAGGTTTCCAGCAGAGTGAATGCAGGAAATTAAGAAACAACCAACAATTATAAATCACAATTTGGTTAATATCCAAAACAGCCAGTCAAGATGCTGATTAAATTTAAACATTGATGCAGTGGGCTGTATTTCTGTTACACAAAGATTTACAATTATAGGGGTGAATGCAAATTTACTAAAAAAATATCATTCAATCAGTTCTGTTTCATTGAATAGTTAGGTATGTAATGATGAGAAAGGATGACAAATGAATTAATGGATGGAGCGAAAATGGAGGCAAGAAGTCAAACTTTGCATACAATCATGTTCATGCAGCATTAACTAGAAAACAACAGGACACTCTATAATGTCAATGATTCCAGTGCTATGGGCCACATAGGCGACCCATCATTGATTTCTCACAGCAGTTGTTTATGAGGCCAGCTATATTCCTCTTTCCATTGCTTGCTTGCAGTTTTTGCATATTGAGATTGATGAACGGTATTTTAAAAGAATAGTTTGATTTGATTTGTTCATCAGAACAGATTTTGAGAAATTTCCGGTCCATCAGTTAACATCTGAAGCGAACAGCTTTCTGTTCGTAAGAAACATTTTTAGCGTAACACTTTTGCTTCCGACTAAAATACGAGTTCCCTCTCCATAACATTGATTTAGGAAGTATTATTATGGATTATGAACTTATATCTTGGCGCGATGGTTTACAGTTAAACACCTTACTGATGGATTTGTTGGCTGGAGTCATGTGGATTATAGTGATGTTATTCTCAACCATTTGTACACTCATTCTGACGGCACCCATTCACTGCAGAGAAACCATTGGTGAGCAAATGATGTAAGGCTAAATTTCTCCGAATCGAAATATTTATCTATATCTAAGATGTACATTCTGAACACATACATGTTTTTAAGTGAACTATTCCTTTAATAGGAATACACATAGTATTTTACCTTTGCATTATCACTGTGCATCCCTCTAATCCGACAGGAAAACGAATGTAGACTGCGTCTGCAATTAGTTGGTTTATCATAGACATTTAACCACAGCAAATCCATCCTCAGAATGGTGTTGAACCGATCCTTATTAATGATGAAAGGGTTGTGTTGTGCTCTAATGAATGCATGCACAGAGAGCCGCAGACAGTGAGCTATATTATCACGATGTTGGCCCGCTGAATTCACCTTTATGCCCTCCGTCATAGCTCACATCTGGCTTGATGGAAATATAGCGCTGCCCCTTCAGCCCTCCACTGAGACACCTGCTGCTCTTTACAGCCGGAGCTTGACAGAGTCTTGTGCCGTGGCATCCCTTTGGCACTGGTGTCAGTGGAAACCTGCCCTGCCGCTCTGCTTCTGTGTGCATTCATTTTCTTTCCAAGACTCAGATGGCAGAAAATAGCAATTAGAATCATTCCCTGACAGAAAATAAACCTCTGAACTGTCCTTTTTCTGTCAAAGAATGCACCGTTTTCTCTTTTAAAAGAAACACAGCCTTTGTTCCGCTCGTCTGTTGTTCCAGACAGCAAGGAACGGTTGCGAACGTCGCAACTTTTCAGTTGCTTAATCAAAAACAGAGTATTCGGTGGGAAGTTATGTAAAGTGGGACTCATTCCAACCGTCTATGTTGTAAGTAAATGTCTCTTTCTTTTTTTTTGTATCCATGATCTACGATCCACGATGATGTTGAGAAAAAGTTTTAATTTCTTATTAATTCCTGCATAAAATGAGGGCTTCGAGATCAAGAGCAGTAGGCTTATTTGATGCTTAATTCACAGTGTGATTCATATTAATAAGATTATCAGTCTGGCGGAATTCGTTAGTGATGATGATTATTAATGTAATATTTTTTTTTATAAAAAAAAAAATTAATTACAAATGTCAGTTTCAAATGACGGTTACATAGTCGTGTTAGAAAAGACACGTTTTAAAGTTGGAAAATGCCATTTAATATAAGGTCAGGGTTATTATAGTTAACTAAAAAAACTAAAACCATAGAAACCATATAAAATAACAAATGTTAACTGAAATTTTGACGTGATATTTTTTTTATAAAAATGATAATGGCTCATTTTAAACATAACTGTGAGTCAGCAGGGCAGTGCGCGATGGTGGACGGCCTACTATCGAATCATTTGGTTTACATGTTTAAATGTATGCTTCCTCTGTGAAAGTGTCATTGAGAGTTGTAGTTTATTGTGTTTGAGCTGATAGGAGCGGAAGGAAAGAGAAGGTTGGCACGCTACATTAGACATAATGTCAGTGCTCAGAGATTGCTGCCTCTTTATTTAGTGCCCTTAGCTCCTCTTCTTATTCCATTGACCTCTTGTATTTATTGCATGAG